>NC_042958.1:7866315-8000809 GCF_901001165.1 Salmo trutta
ATGAAATCAACATCGCTCACACCACTCCACCTGTCCAATTAATCGCCACTGTGTGTACGCGCATGAGTGTGTGTACATGCGTGTGTGCTGGTACAGTAGTGCTACCTGCATTGACATGTTAGCTCAGCTACTTGGGTCATATTAGACAAAGACTAAGTCGACCTGCTCCCCCATGAGTGTTTGTCCTAGCACAGTGAGCATGTATGTTACTGATTTCATCCAGAACTGACAGGTAATACAGCAGAGCATTGGGGAATTGAATAAGAGAAATATCATCATGGACAAGTATGTATGAGGAATTTCAACCTGAGATCAACATCACATTAGAGTTGCCCTGTGGGTAGTAGTATGACAATGAGTCTGTCTGAGAAATGTATGCACCATATATGGCGGGGGATCCACATATCACACTGCGTTTTGACCAAACACTCCTTAATCTGTTTTGAATTCCCTCCCTCCAGTACTTGACACTCTTTATGTGGTGACACAACTCAGGTCTACCAACTGTCATGCCTTGTGGCCCATGATTAAATGGAGTGTTATTATTCAAAATCAACTCAGGTCTACCAACTGTCATGCCTTGTGGCCCATGATTAAATGGAGTGTTATTATTCAAAATCAAATCAGGTCTACCAACTGTCATGCCTTGTGGCCCATGATTAAATGGAGTGTTATTATTCAAAATCAACTCAGGTCTACCAACTGTCATGCCTTGTGGCCCATGATTAAATGGAGTGTTATTATTCAAATCAACTCAGGTCTACCAACTGTCATGCCTTGTGGCCCATGATTAAATGGAGTGTTATTATTCAAAATCAAATCAGGTCTACCAACTGTCATGCCTTGTGGCCCATGATTAAATGGAGTGTTATTATTCAAAATCAACTCAGGTCTACCAACTGTCATGCCTTGTGGCCCATGATTAAATGGAGTGTTATTATTCAAAATCAAATCTACCTCCACCCGCCAGTAGGCTAGAAAGCTGTTGTCTAGATGGGTTTCTGATGGGATTAAAGATTGAGTTGAAGAGAGGAGAGAGAGGAGAGATAGAGAGGAGAGAGAGAGAGGAGAGAGAGAGAGAGAGGAGAGAGAGAGGAGAGATAGAGAGGCTAGAAAGCTGTTGTCTAGATGGGTTTCTGATGGGATTAAAGATTGAGTTGAAGAGTCTAGGTGGAAGTTTGGCCTCTGGTTTTAACAGTATTTTACAGTTTTAATAACATTTTACTGCAGTGGGCTAAATCAGGTTCACACAGAGTGTTTCTTGGTAGTCTTAAACAAATCGAATTTGAAACAAAAGTATACACCTCACACACATGGTTATGGACTTACTAATGTGTATGGGCTTGAGTTTGCATCCCAATATTACACTTTATATACATCATAGAAGACTGAAATATAACACAGTTGTTTGACATAGAAACATCGGATTTTTCAGTTAAGAAAAAACATTATTTTTTAAATGAATTATGAAATTATGAAAAATATGAATAACATTCCACCCATGAGGCCAATGAGGCTGCTTTTGGTCATTGACTGCAGGAAAGGGCTACAGAATGACCCGCATGAATCCCAGTTTTTCCAAACATAAAATTCCATTACACATTTTCTTTGAAGCATCAACTTTATCAAGACAAACTGCACTGTTAAAAAACATGAAAGCTTCTCTTTTGCATTATTGAACCCCCATGATGTAACCAGTAACCACAAAAGCCGTTTTTAAGGGGTTCCCTTACAATTAGGCAAGTGCACCTCTTAAAAAAATACTTCACTGTTAATACATTTCACAAATGTTTAATTAGACTGTATTAATTAAAATAAAATATCTTTCTTTCTCTCCTTTTTGTTGTTGTTGATAGATCAGTAGCGTGACCTCCAGTTAATTGAAACCCAGGAGACTAAATGATAGATCATCTAAATGATCTATCCATAAAAGGATTTTCGTTAAAAGAAATTGTCCAAATCCAGTGGCAGTCTACTGCAAGGGCCTGCAGCTACTAAGGCGAGCCTTGCTCCAATCCTTTGCCCTTCCTCCGTTGCCATGGAGAAACAAGTGCTACCACTAACTAGCTGGGGATACACTAATTAATAGGAGGAAAACACAGTATGTCTACAGGGCAGTTTCCCCCCAAAAGAGTGACATCAGTGCACCATCTGAAAAGTCCCCCTGACGATAATGTGTAGAAAGTAATGATGGCCATAGTGATAATGAAAACCATGCATCCCACAAAACCACGGTAATGAGACAGACTGGATGGATAGTTAGTTAGCAGAGTGGCAGAACTGTCTCTGTACGGTGCATTGCCGGTTTCTCTTTGGTCACCTGGCTGGCTTCTATGGTCCATTTCAGGGTGCAAACTTTGAATTCTTTACACAAAATAATGCCCTCCATGTTAAACCAAATTCACGTAGGTTACCCGTACTTGCTTGGGTAAGGTAATGATGTTGCTCCTTCATTATAAAATGGGTCACTCTTTATTATAGTCCTATTTTCCATGGCATTCTCATAATATTAACTAACAGTATGCATTGGTTGAAGTTCAATGGTAAATTCAAATCTGGCTACCATAGCTAAGCCATATGACACTAATGTCGATGAAAATTCGCAAAACGATTTGATTGGAGGTACACAACATACTCCGCCTCTCGTAATGAGCCCTCTGGGCGTTACCAAGAACCACTTACCGGATTTAACAGGCCATTAGCAATTTAGTTTTCAGAGTATTTTCTCTGCCTACTCAGCTCAAATTCTAGACGTCGGATTAAAGCGAAACTATAGCATCCATAAAGGGACCATTGGACTTAATACATTTTGGATTCACTACGTTTGTAGGTGCAACAGTTTTTATTAAATGTAAACTCAGCAAAAAAAGAAACGTCCTCTCACTCTCAACTATGTTTATTTTCAGCAAACTTAACATGTGTAAATATTTGTATGAACACAACAAGATTCAACAACTGAGACATAAACTGAACAAGTTCCACAGACATGTGTCCCTGAACAAAGGGGGGGGGGAGTCAAAATCAAAACTAACAGTCAGTATCTGGTGTGGCCACCAGCTGCATTAAGTACTGCAGTGCATCTCCTCCTCATGGACTGCACCAGATTTGCCAGTTCTTGCTGTGAGATGTTATCCCACTCTTCCACCAAGGCACCTGCAAGTTCCCTGAAATTTCTGGGGGGAATGGCCCTAGCTCTCACCCTACGATCCAACAGGTCCCAGATGTGCTCAATGGGATTGAGATCCGGCCTCTTCGCTGGCCATGGCAGAACACTGACATTCCTGTCTTGCAGAAAATCCCGCACAGAACGAGCAGTATGGCTAGTGGCATTGTCATGCTGGAGGGTCATGTCAGGATGAGCCTGCAGGAAGGGTACCACATGAAGGAGGAGGATGTCTTCCCTGTAACGCACAGCGTTGAGATTGCCTGCAATGACAACAAGCTCAGTCTGATGATGCTGTGACACACCACCCGGACCGTGACGGACCCTCCACCTCCAAATCGATCCTGCTCCAGAGTACAGGCCTCGGTGTAACGCTCATTCCTTCAACAATAAACGCAAATCTGACCATCACCCCTGGTGAGACAAAACCGCGACTCGTCAGTGAAGAGCACTTTTTGCCAGTCCTATGTCATGACGTTGGCCTCTTTGGGTACAGGGCTATCAGTTGACCCCCTCCCCTTTGTACCATCACCCAACCTACCTTCCCCCCAACCCAGGGTTGTAAAAACTCTTAAGAGGAGAATCTCCTACCCCATGTTTCATAGAGAGACAAAGGAAATTCTTCCAACTCATAGAATTGGAGAACCGAGCGACATGTGTGTTCTGGAGAAGATATGGAAGATTGGTGAAGACTCCAGCTACGAACTGGTCCGCTTGGTACAATTTTGTGATACTCAGAAGAGACAATATAGCCAAATTACCATAAAACTGTTTATATAATAGCCTCAGCGATGAGACTTGAATCCACATGGTTGTATAAAATGTATTAATAAGGATAAAGCTATTTGTAATACATTGAGATGCTATGTACTGATGTTAATGTGATAGAATTGTATTTCTGTAACCAAGTCTAACTCAGTCATAGGCACACCCCCCAGGGACACAGACAGGACCAGGCGTCATTTGACAAGCCTGTTCTATGGGCACTATAAAACACCCCCTGATTTACATTTCTCCAGACCAGGCCTCCACTCCATTGCGAGTTGGCCCATAGGTTTGACCATCCAAGTACTCTACTGAAAGTGAACTATACCACGTGGTTAACTTTTACTATCGAGACCGACAGAATAAGAACAAGTCTTTGATATTAATTATTAGTCTGCAGCTAAGTAAATTATATCATCGAACGCGAAGACCAACGAAACATCCATTCTATGACGACATTAATGAATGTCGCTCTGAAAGATCCATTCTAACCGAGAGAGAGAGAGAGAGAACGCGGACAAAACTCCTCAACAGAACAGAACTCTCCAACAAGAATCCCGACGACACATGAGCGTAAATATATATTGATTGCAATTGTTCCCGAATGAGTGAGCCTTCAATTGTCAATTGTTAATATTAATGAACTCTGTGTAACTTCTCAGCTGACCGTTTATGACCCATTGTCTAACAGACCAGCCATGCTTGTTAGCCATTAGGGCACATTACTATACCAATCCTTTGTGACGATAATTACTGTTTGTATGTTTTCTGTTAATTACTTAGTGTAGTAAATAAATGATTTTAAGACAATTGATGTATGGATGATTTTAGTAAAGACTGGGTTCGTGCAGATACAACAATTTACGACGTTTGGAATGAGACTGGACTAGAGGTAAAATACGCCATTGAAACCAGAAGATAATCGGCCTATATTATAATATAGGTTAAGTTATATTAGGAAAATTATTACTTTGTAATCTGAATATTTTTCTTGGTGCCCCGATCTCCTAGTTAATTACAATTAAACGATTAATCAGTTTAATCGCGTGATAATAATTACAGGGAGTTAATTGATAAACCTATCTTCAGTTTAATGGTACCCAAAGACACGAAACCTGTCTGGTCCAGCGACGGTGGGTTTGTGCCCATAGGCGACGTTGTTGCCGGTGATGTCTGGTGAGGACCTGCCTTACAACAGGCCTACAAGCCCTCAGTCCAGCCTCTCTCAGCCTATTGCGGGCAGTCTGAGCACTGATGGCGGGATTGTGCGTTCCTGGTGTAACTCGGGCAGTTGTTGTTGCCATCCTGTACCTGTCCCGCAGGTGTGATGTTCGGATGTACCGATCCTGTGCAGGTGTTTTACACATGGTCTGTCACTGCGAGGACGATCAGCTGTCCGTCCTGTCTCCCTGTAGCGCTGCTTAGGCATCTCACAGTACGGACATTGCAATTTATTGCCCTGGCCACATCTGCAGTCCTCATGCCTCCTTGCAGCATGCCTAAGGCACATTCATGCAGATGAGCAGGGATCCTGGGCGTCTTTCTTTTGGTGTTTTTCAGAGTTAGTAGAAAGGCCACTTTAGTGTCCTAAGTTTTCATAACTGTGACCTTAATTGCCTACCGTCTGTAAGCTGTTAGTGTCTTAACGACTGTTCCACAGGTGCATGTTCATTAATTGTTTATGGTTCATCAAACAAGCATGGGAAACAGCCGATGTGAGCAAAGACCTTTAAACAGGTCAACATTCACAAGGCCGCAGGGCCAGACGGATTACCAAGATGTGTACTCAGAGCATGCGTTGACCGACTGGCAAGTGTCTTTACTGATATTTTCAAACTCTCCCTGACCGAGTCTGTAATACCTACATGTTTCAAGCAGACCACCATAGTCCCTGTGCCCGAGAAAGCGAAGGTAACCTACCTAAATGATTACCGCCCCGTAGCGCTCACGTCGGTAGCCATGAAGTGCTTTGAAAGGCTGGTCATGGCTCACATCAACAACATCATCCCGGAAACCCTATACCAACTCCAATTCGCATACCGCCCCAACAGATCCACAGATGATGCAATCTCTATTGCACTCCACACTGCCCTTTCCAAACTGGACAAAAGGAATGCCTATGTGAGAATGCTGTTCATTGACTACAGCTCAGCGTTCAACACCATAGTGCCCACAAAGCTCATCACCAAGCTAAGGACCCTGGAACGAAACACCTCCCTCTGCAACTGGATCCTAGACTTCCTGACACCCGCCCCCAGGTGGTAAGGGTAGGCAACAACACATCTGCCAAGCTGATATGTAGGACTGGGGCCCCTCAGGGGTGCGTGCTTAGTCCCCTCCTCTACTCCTTGTTCACCCACAATTGCGTGGCCAAGCATGACTCCAACGCCATAATTAAGTTAGCTGATGACACAACAGTGGTAGGCCTGATCACCGACAACAATGAGACCGCCTTTAGGGAGGAGGTCAGAGACCTGGCAGTGTGGTGCCAGGACAACAACCTTTCCCTCAATGTGAGCAAGATAAAGGAGCTGATCCTGGACTATTGGAAAAGGAGGGCCGAATAGTCCCCCATTAACATCGACGGGGCTGTAGTGGAGCCGGTCGAGTGTTTCAAGTTCCTTGGTGTCCACATCACCAACAAACTATCATGGTCCAAACACTCCAAGACACTCGTGAAGAGGCACCCCTCAGGAGACTGAAAAGATTGGGCATGGGTCCCCAGGTGAGTAATCGCTGTTTTGATATCCAGAAGCTCTTTTCGGTCATAAGAGACGGTGGGAGAAACATTATGTAAAAATTACTTACAAATAATGTGAAAAAAACATACAAAATAGCACAATTGGTTAAGAACCCATAAAACAGCAGGCATTTGTTTGTCTGTATTTCCACTGGTGGCATTCATATGTCTTTGTGCCCACAACTTGAAAAGGAACACCAATGAATGGAAGACTTTTGCTCTCCCAACTGAGTTTTTTTCTCCTGTCAAAGACTGTGCATCTGTTGAAGGTCAAGAATAAGACATATGACTATTAGAATGAAAGGCTTGTAGGGAAACTAACAATGTTGCTCTATCAAATAGAATAACTCCTCTGTGATTGGAATGGAATCCCGTATGCTAGCTAGCTAGCTCGTTTTAGATGAGAGTAGCAACAGATAGCTAGTTAGCTCATTTTAGATGAGGGTAGCAACAGTTACCTAGTTATCTCAAAGAGAAAAGACATCTCACCCTTTTGCCCAAAACATTTGTCCTTTCTAAATTATATGAATTTTTGTGATGTTGCCAATTCTTGTTCCCGAATGTATTTAGTTATTTGGTCCTCAAACTTTAACTCAAGATATGCCATTTCGAAAATGAGGTGTTCACCGCGAACCGGAATATGCGTCATCACACTCCCTAATCTGATTGGTTAGATAGACTGGCCTTCCGACTTCGTGACTGTAGTAACTAGGGACGACCCATCCAAATGCCAGTCCTACATTTTTCCAACAAACATAGTTTGTTAGCTAGCTAGCTAGCTACAGTTGAAGTCGAACGTTTACACTTAGGTTGGAGTCATTAAAGCTTATTTTTCAACCACTCCACAAATGTCTTGTTAACAAACTATAGTTTTGGCAAGTCGGTTAGGACATCTACTTTGTGCATGACACAAGTAATTTGTCCAACAATTGTTTACAGACAGAGTATTTCACTTATAATTCACTATATCACAATTCCAGTGGGTCGGAAGTTTACATACACTAAGTTGACTGTGCCTTTAAACAGCTTGGAAATTTCCAGAAAATGATGTCATGGCGTTAGAAGCTTCTGATAGGCTAATTGACATCATTTGAGTCAATTGGAGGTGTACCAGAAAAAAAATTGCAGACCTCCACAAGTCTGGTTCATCCTTGGGAGCAATTTCCAAACGCCTGAAGGTACCACGTTCATCTGTACAAACAATAGTACGCAAGTATAAACACCATGGGACCACTCAGCCGCCATACCACTTAGGAAGGAGACGCATTCTTTCTTCCAGAGATTAACATACTTTGGTGTGAAAAGTGCAAAAAAAAAAAAATGTATTTTTTATTTCACCTTTATTTAACCAGGTAGGCAAGTTGAGAACAAGTTCTCATTTACAATTGCGACCTGGCCAAGATAAAGCAAAGCAGTTCGACAGCATACAACAACACAGAGTTACACATGGAGTAAAACAAATATACAGTCAAAAATAAGTCTATGTACGATGTAAGCAAATGAGGTGAGATAAGGGAGATAAAGGCAAAAAAGTCCATGGTGGCAAAGTAAATACAATATAGCAAGTAAAACACTGGAATGGTAGATTTGTAGTAGAAGAAAGTGCAAAGTAGAAATAGAGATAATGGGGTGCAAAGGAGCAAAATAAATAAAATAAAATAAATAAATACAGTAGGGGAGGAGGTAGTTGTTTGTGCTAAATTATAGATGGGCTATGTACAGGTGCAGTGATCTGTGAGCTGCTCTGACAGCTGGTGCTTAAAGCTAGTGAGGGAGATAAGTGTTTCCAGTTTCAGATATTTTTGTAGTTCGTTCCAGTCATTGGCAGCAGAGAACTGGAAAGAGAGACGGCCAAAGGAGGAATTGGCTTTGGGGGTTACCAGAGAGATATACCTGCTGGAGCGCGTGCTACAGGTGGGTGCTGCTATGGTGACCAGTGAGCGGAGATAAGGGGGGACTTTACCTAGCAGGGTCTTGTAGATGACCTGGAGCCAGTGGGTTTGGCAACGATTATTACTATGTATGTAAATCAATCCCAGAACAACAGCAAAATACCTTATGAAGATGCTGGAGGAAACAGGTATAAAAGTATCTATATCCACAGTAAAACGAGTCCTATATCGACATAACCTGAAAGGCCACTCAGCAAAGAAGAAGCCACTGCTCCAAAACTGCCATAAAAAAGCCAGACTACGGTCTGCAACTGCACATGGGGACAAAGATCATACTTTTTGGAGAAATGTCCTCTGGTCTGATGAAACAAAAATAGAACTGTTTGAACATAATGACCATCGTTATGTTTGGAGGAAAAAGGGGGTGGCAGCATCATGTTGTGGGGGTGCTTTGCTGCAGGAGGGACTGGTGCACTTCACAAAATACATCATGAGGTAGGAAAAGTATCTGGATATATTGAAGCAACATCTCAAGACATCAGTCAGGAAGATAAAGCTTGGTCGCAAATGGATCTTCCAAATGGACAATGACCCCAAGCATACTTCCAAAGTTGTGGAAAATGGCTTAAGGACAACAAAGTCAAGGTATTGGAGTCGCCATCACAAAGCCCTGACCTCATCCTATAGAAAATTTGTGGGCAGAACTGAAACAGCGTGTGCGAGCAAGGAGGCCTACAAACCTGACTCACTTACACCAGTTCTGTCAAGAGGAATGGGTCAAAATTCACCCAACTTATTGTGGGAAGCTTGTGGAAGGCTACCCGAAATGTTTGACCCAAGTTAAACAATTTAAAGGCAATGCTACCAAATACTAATTGAGTGTACGTAAACGTCTGACCAACTGGGAATGTGATGAAAGAAATAAAAGCTGAAATAAATCATTATCTCTACTACTATTCTGCCATTTCACATTCTTAAAATAAAGTGGTGATCCTAACTGACCTAAGACAGGGAATTATTACTAGAATTAAATGTCAGGAATTGTGAAAAACTGAGTTTAAATGTATTTGGCTAAGGTGTATGTAAACGTCCGACTTCAACCGTAGATCAGTTCAAAACCAACACTAAACTTTGGGCAAATTGTCATGCTGCTACCTTACAGTGCATGCAATGGGCTTTGCAAGCAAGCTAGCTACTTCATAGTCCAAGCTACAGTAAGAGCTAGCAGAAGGTTTGAATCCTAAGCAACCTGTATACAGATTGTTTGAAGTACAATATACCAACATACACTAGCTACTGTAGTAGTTAAAAGCTGTGTGCTGGAAATCCTTGGTAGAGCATGGGTGGAATAAGCATTGTGGTGCTCCTGAATTTCCTTTCTTTTTCAGCTTCAGACCAACGCCTACTTCCAATTTAAACATAATTTAAAAATGTTAATACATTAGGGTAGGTAGCAACACATCTGTCACGCTGATCCTCAACACTGGAGCTCCCCAGGGGTGCGTGCTCAGTCCCCTCCTGTACTCCCTGCTAACCCACGACTGCATGGCCAGGCACGACTCCAACACCATCATTAAGTTTGCAGACGACACAACAGTGGTAGGACTGATCACCGATAACGACGAGAAAGCCTATAGGGAGAAGGTCAGAGACCTGGCCGGGTGGTGCCAGAATAACAACCTATCCTTCAACGTAACCAAGACTAAGGAGATGATTGTGGACTACAGGAAAAGGAGGACAGAGCACGCCCCCATTCTCATCGACAAGGCTGTAGTGGAGCAGGTTGAGAGTTTCAAGTTCCTTGGTGTCCAAATCAACAACAAACTAGAATGGTCCAAACACACCAAGACAATCGTGAAGAGGGCACGACAAAGCCTATTCCCCCTCAGGAAACTAAAAAGATTTGGCATGGGTCCTGAGATCCTCAAAAGGTTCTACAGCTGCAACGTCGAGAGCATCCTGACTGGTTGCATCACTGCCTGGTACAGCAATTGCTCGGCCTCTGACCACAAGGCACTACAAAGGGTAATGCGTACGGCCCAGTACATCACTGGGGCTAAGCTGCCTGCCATCCAGGCGGTGTCAGAGGAAGGTCCTAAAAATTGTCAAAGACCCCAGCCACCCCAGTCATAGACTGTTTTCTCTACTACCGCATGGCAAGTGGTATCGGAGTGCCAAGTCTTGGACAAAAAGGCTTCTCAACAGTTTTTACCCCCAAGCCATAAGACTCCTGAACAGGTAATGAAATGGCTACCCGGACTATTTGCATTGTGAGCCCCCCTCAACCCCTCTTTTTACGCTGCTGCTACTCTCTGTTCATCATATATGCATAGTCACTTTAACCATATCTACATGTACATACTACCTCAATCAGCCTGACTAACCGGTGTCTGTATGTAGCCTTGCTACTTGTATAGCCTTGCTACTGTATATAGCCTGTCTTTTTTACTGTTGTTTTAATTTCTTTGCCTACCTATTATTCACCTAATACTGTTTTTGCACTATTGGTTAGTAAGTAAGTAAGCATTTCACTGTAAGGTCTACACCTGTTGTACTCGGCGCACGTGACAAATAAACTTTGATTTGATTTTATATGATTACAATGGTTACTTCCCGGCAATTCAGTGCACCACAACAGGTAATGGTATATATGGTAACAAATTATATGTACTAGTGCTTATTTCAAATGAATCACCAAGAAAGCAGAGGGTGATTATTAGGCAAAAACAAGTTAAATAGAGGGTGGTAAAACAAAGGGCAAGCATAAAATGAATATAATCCAGAATCCCCATTCCAACCCTGTATTACTCAAAGTGCAAAGGGATCGTTGACAGTGACAAGCTTTATGGCAAATTGTGGTGTGTGGGCGTTAGGCTTAATGGTGTGGGTGAAATGTTGGATGCCCATCTTCTAAACAATATCCCCTTAGGGGAACCGGCTTATGGTACCAATACAGCTACTGTCACGGACCCCCACCAGGAGAATTCCTTATCAGCCCTGTCCCTTAACAACCTGGAGCTGAGGATCCACCCTTCTCCCGCAGCTACAGGCAACCCAGCCATGCGTGCATCATCATCACGGGCAGCACCTGGGACTTCTGTTGGTCTGAGTCCAAATACCACTGGATTTAGTGGCGTTGGATGTGCTCCAGAGAAACCAGTGATGGGGCCACTCCTTCCTTCCTTACCAGATATGTAGCTAGCTCCCTTTTGGAGGGAGGAGGGTCAGATGTTTTTTTGTTTTTCACCTAATTACTGAATATGGTAAACCTGCCTCGGGGTTACCATTATTGATGTTAAACCCCAAGGACATACACACATATGGGCTCCAATCTCTGAGCTGCTTCATTAGTTCACTATAATATACTTCCTCTCTCGCATGCAACCGCTGACATAGCGGTGGGAAACGGGGCCCCATAATTAAGAAAAGCGACTGTGTTTGTGCTGTTTGTCTGCTTCTGAAGTGATACGTAACACAGGCACTGCAGCCACGTTGTCCCTCAAATCTGTGCTCCCAGCATCCCCCTCTCCTTCAAGACAAATTAATAGACAACCGCCACTGAAGCGTTAAATTGCTTTGCGTTTGCCGGCAACTGGATTTGTATTTTTATTAGAAGAACAGCCTTCTGCTTTTTGTGTTTTTTAAACGACTTCCCTTTTCGAGATTGTTCAAAAACAGTCGTAGTGAGCGGTATATTACTTTAGTCGTCATCAATATAGTGATGCATTGTATAAATCATATTTTGTCAAAGCATAAATTTGGAAAATATGTGAAAAATGAATTATAGAGCAACAAGGACATAGATTTCAGAGTGGATTTTTTTGTTCTGTCTCCATATGAACATCACTGTGTTATGTACTGTAGCTGGTTCCCATAGAGATGAAATTAAGGCCTTGCTTGATTTTTAGTCTGTTTCCATTCAGTATCAAGATCTGTCCCCTGAAGAAGTGTGCACTGCACATACCAGCTGTGTCCTCATATTCCTGTTGTTTACCATCATTACTCCTCCTTCGCATGACAGCCACACACTCACCCCCCCATTCTCTCATCCCCCATTCACCCACCCCCCCATTCACTCACTCCCCCATTCACCCACCCCCCCATTCACTCACTCCCCCATTCACCCACCCCCCCATTCACTCACTCCCCCATTCTCTCCACCACCACCACCACCACCAGAGATGTTTCCACCATTTAACATGTTTTATTTCCCTTCCCTTCCCTTATCCCTCTACCTTGTGGTTGAGGGGGTCCTGCTCTTGAACACAGTCAGGGGGAATCTCCCTCAAGCCGGGTGTTGTGTACCCGTGCGTTGCCTTGCCACATACGCATATCATGGAGTGTCAGGGCCAAGGTGGGCCCCTGATGTGATCGGCCCTGATGGCAGCATATTCTCTGCTGATGGCGGTCATGGCGATTCCCAGGTATCAAGCCACCACTGCGCTCCCTTCATACGAGAGGTCTGTTCTGGGGCCGACTGGCCCACAACTACCCTCCACTCTTCCCAGGCTGCGTCAGGATTCAACATGGCAGCCCTGTTTTTCCAACGTCGTTGCACCCCCATGCTCCACTTCCCTCATTTGACTCCCTATTATTCCGTTCCACTGAGCTCCACCTCAGAAAAGTCCCTTATATACAGACCAGACAGGAACCTATTCTGGAACACCTAGCCTCTATATAGCTAGCTCCAAGGTGTAGGCTTTAGGCTCCTATTGTATGCCTACATATGGTATATAGGCTATGATACAGGTATAAAGTGTGTTTCTTCCCTCCCTGGCTGCTTAAAGATGCACTGTGCTTTATTTAAGTAGTATATAATTAAATATGTGGCTTTGCAAGAGACTCAGAAAGATTTTCCACACACTGAGCACTGTACTGGAACCCAGGGGGCTGATTGCTGCCTGGCTGTGCAACACCGTAAGAGAGAGAGAGAGAAAGAGAGAGAGAAAGAAAGTGAAAGAAAGAGAGACAGAAAGAGAGAGAAAGAGAGAAAGAGAGAGAGAGAAAGCGAGTAAGAGAGAGAGAGAGTAAGAGAGAGAGAGAGAGAAAGAGAGAAAGACAGAAAAAGAGAGAGGCAGTGATAGAGAGAGCGAGAGAGAGAGAGAGAGAGGCGGTGATAGAGAGAGAGAGAGAGAGAGAGAGAGCGAGAGAGAGGAGCAGTGGTTAACCTTCTGCATTTGCCCGCCCCTCGTAATTTATTGAAACTCATCTGTAACATGGCTTGGCACTGATTTATATATTGATTTGAAAAAGAAATACAAGTGATAGAAACCTGAAATCTGATGGACTGTCGCGACATGCAGGAGTAACGATATGAAACATTGGGAGGAAATTAGATAATATCCCCCCCTAGACAACTGTAGCCACCAGCCCATTCATTATTAGCTTGATATTTATTATTACGAATTTCTCTTCATGAGTGACTGCAGAATATGTGGGTCGGCTCAAGCTGTTAAGTCCCTGACAGGAATGAAGTGTGGGAACCTTCTGGCTGTTGGCTGCTGACAGCAAATTTGGAGTGGAAGATTCATTACATGCATTATTGTAACACACACGCGCCCTCGCAAACCCACACCGATACACACACACACAGATATGCTACACACTCACACAATATTTTCATGCAAGGATGGATGGACGTAGTTTCAATAACTTTGTCACATCATGATCTGAATATATACACATGGTTGTCATGGCCACCGGGGTTAACACCCACTTTACATTCCAGCACACACATTTATCTGTTCTAAGCCCACCAAGTATATGGAAATGAATGCAATAAAGTCAAGCACAGTTACATCATGAACAGAAACGCATGCTCATGCATGCTTATCGTTCCAGACTCACTAGACTACATTACATTTACTGGAACAGCGGGGGGAAATAAGGGCCAGCTGTTTAAAGGAATTCCTACTTTCCTTGCCAAGGCTTTCACCACCAGTTTAAAACGACTTTATAATCACAGACAGCACAGTCAAATAAATCGTAACAACATACAGTAGGGCTGCCATCCAAGCCAGGGACATGATTTTTTTTTATTGTCGAGGCACAGACGACGGAAAAATTGCATCATCCCATTTCTCCAGCTCACTTTACCAGGCACCCTTGCTAATTATGACTGCAATCATTGATGCATTTTGCATCCTTTACATGAATTACAGTGAGGAGGATGCTAAACATCTGCCCCAGGGAAAATATGTCCCTGCTAAACAGATGGCCTTCATATTAGGAGTGTGTTAATTTGGAGGCAGGAGGGTGGTAATGAGTTTGGGTGGAAGGTGCTGCTGCTGCTGTGGGGAAGTGTACTGGCTCCATGTTGGAGGAAGGCCCAGCGTCAAGAAAGGGTGTTCAGTAGCCGACTATTTTGAACTTGTCCAATAAGAAAATGAATGCACATTTTTTTGTTTTCTGTTGCAAAACATTGTTGCAAAACGTTTTGCTACGGTGTGTCCAAATGAACATGACGCAGGTTTCACCGCACTTCAACATGATAGGACACTTCTGTTGAAAGAATCTGTGTTGACTTTCCTTACCCTACAACAGGGGTCCCTGATTACATTCAGCCAATTTTTCTTTGTGTGGATAGTCGGGGTGCCGGAAACACTACAAATTCACCGCAACAATCCCAAACAGATATAGTATTTGACAAAAACAGAATCATTTCAAACCTTGATTACACTGGGATACCAGATACTGTACTATCACATATGCCTTTGTTTATGTGTGGGAATACTTGGGAACAGATTTCCAAAATTAAAATAACTTCGAGCTGATTTCTTGGTGATTTTACAGTATTTTATGTCCAACAATGAAAATGTAATAAATAATTATAAATAAATAAATGTGTTGCTCAGAAATCTTGGGGGGGGGGGGGGGGGGGCAAATAAAATCCTCAGCGGGCCGCCTATTGGGGAACCCTGCCCTACAAAGTACAAATAATTGGCTGCCTAAATTGAGTAATATCTCTAATTTTACTATCCTTCTGTTTACTTTTTGTCCATCCGTACTCCCAATATCATCCTATTTAATAACTTAACCCTCTCCGGTCTCCACAGATCTACCCAAGCCATCCACTGACTACAACTCAGATCTGTGTGAGGCACACAGGGAGAGCTCATGACCTACACTAGGCCTACTAGCTGGTGGTAGCCCAGAATTACAGTACACCCACACTCCATACAGCCTCCATGTCCAGCGACTACTCTCTCACAACCATCCGGCTGCTCCCGCTGAACTAAGAGCTGTAACGAATAGGCTGCCAGACCACCCCGCCGTGGCAATTTGAATCAGACGACATTATATACCACCCTATTTGCTGTTGTGATGAGCTGTAGACAACTCACATTATTTATTAGCAGAGGCCAGCGGAACAGCGCAGAGGTCACTGGACCCCGGAAAATGGGTGACATTAATAAGAGAGAGGGAGAGGCGGTGATAGAGAGAGAGAGAGAGGACAAGAGGCAGAAACAAAGATATCTGTACTACTACTCTGTGTCCATTTATTGAGCGGTTATTCAAAGGCATGTGATGGTTTGAAACCTCTGGGTGGTTGTTTTCTACCACCGGTGGTCTTATATTTGGATTAAAAGGTGTTATTGATGATTATTACACAATACTATTTTTGGTAAATTTTTACAATCTCTCTATATATTGTTTTATGTTAATTAGGATCTGTTCACCAGAAGTGGACGGGGACACCATAGTCAAAATATGCGACGTTTGATGCATGTGTAACAGTGTAGGTTCCGTCCCTCTCTTCGCCCCAACCCGGGCTCGAACCAGGGACCCTTGCACACATCAACAACTGACACCCCACGAAGCATCGTTACCCATCGCGCCACAAAATCCGCGGGAAACCCTACTTCAAGTCTCAGAGCGAGTGACGTCACTGATTGAAATGCTATTAGCACGCACCACCGCTAACTAACTAGCCATTTCACATCGGTTACACTCACCCCCCCTTTGACCTCCTCCTTTTCCGCAGCAACCAATGATCCAGGTCACGGCACCAATGTAACAGTGTAGGTTCCGTCCCTCTCTTCGCCCCAACCCGGGCTCGAACCAGGGACCCTTGCACACATCAACAACTGACACCCCACGAAGCATCGTTACCCATCGCGCCACAAAAGCCGCGGCCCTTGCAACGCAAGGGGAAACCCTACTTCAAGTCTCAGAGCGAGTGACGTCACTGATTGAAACGCTATTAGCGTGCACCACCGCTAACTAACTAGCCATTTCCAACCTCTCAACCTAACATCGAATGATAGCTTATCTATCCATGGTTGTCACATCGTATGAGGTCACCACAGTATCATATCAAAAAATATCTCCCCAAAAATATTTTGGAAAGAATGAATTAAATAACATTTATTCTGGTGTCGTTTAAAAACACCAAAATGTTCTAAAGAATCCACAAAATCTCTACAACCGATTTTTGTCTTTTGCAGGAAAAAGAGGGTGGCGAACATTTGCGTAACACTTGCCACTCCATAGATGAACCGAAATGAACAGTCCTGTGAGGGTTCCACTGTAGCCTGGAGACACTAGAACCTTGAGGAGGATCTATCACTTTGTCAGCACTGAGAAGCTGACAGCTTCTATGAAATACCAAATTACTAATTGCCCTGTGTTGTTTTCTTGCCTGGATGTCAGCTTGTAACATCTCCACTTCCATTAGACCTCTAACAGAGCAGTATCCTGCCCTCTACAGAGCTGGCTAATATTGTAATTTCACACCAAGCTACGGAAGACCAGTGTCATTTTCCCTCAAATAATTTAAATTAGCTGACGGACAATTTGTATTGGCAAAACCTTACAGATTGCACCTATAATACCCAAGTCAGTTAAATCCTTTAGAATAGTGTCCACCCTTTAGACGTAGACCGGGGTCCACCCTTTAGACGTAGACCGGGGTCCACCCTTAGACGTAGACCGGGGTCCACCCTTTAGACGTAGACCGGGGTCCACCCTTTAGACGTAGACCGGGGTCCACCCTTTAGACGTAGACCAGGGTCCACCCTTTAGACGTAGACCAGGGTCCACCCTTTAGACGTAGACCAGGGTCCACCCTTTAGACGTAGACCAGGGTCCACCCTTTAGACGTAGACCAGGGTCCACCCTTTAGACGTAGACCAGGGTCCACCCTTTAGACGTAGACCGGGGTCCACCCTTTAGACGTAGACCGGGGTCCACCCTTTAGACGTAGACCGGGGTCCACCCTTTAGACGTAGACCAGGGTCCACCTTTAGACGTAGACCAGGGTCCACCCTTTAGACGTAGACCAGGGTCCACCTTTAGACGTAGACCAGGGTCCACCCTTTAGACGTAGACCAGGGTCCACCCTTTAGACGTAGACCAGGGTCCACCCTTTAGACGTAGACCAGGGTCCACCCTTTAGACGTAGACCAGGGTCCACCCTTTAGACGTAGACCAGGGTCCACCCTTTAGACGTAGACCAGGGTCCACCCTTTAGACGTAGACCAGGGTCCACCCTTTAGACGTAGACCAGGGTCCACCCTTTAGACGTAGACCAGGGTCCACCCTTTAGACGTAGACCAGGGTCCACCCTTTAGGGAGGGCAAGTTGAATGTCTCAATCTTCCTGCTAGTCTTTTCCCAGAGTGGAGCTGTTTGTTCACCAGAGTGGTGGTAGCACATCAAAGGCTCTTTGGTGTAAAACAGACAAAACTCTACCAGCTGAACTAAATTGGGGATAGATGGTTCTGGACCTCTTGGCAGATGACAACCTGTGCACTGCGTTGTCATCTGTAGAAACAATATGTATTCTAACGCCATAGGTTGCACACAGATTTCGCTCTCTTTCCCTTTCAGGATAGCAGAAACCGAAGAGACCAAGATGTATGTTTGTCAATTAAAACAATTGGATCTAAAATATCACCACATGATTTGCTGAAGGTAGCAAGGGATTATCAACCCCCAAAAATGATAAGTAATCACCATCCACCCCAAGCCTCAATATAAATCCAGGTGCTGATTGTATCATTATTTCCTAGAGGAGACAATCTAACATTCTCCCGAATGTCACCCTGACACACCAACACACACGTGATGTTCCACTCATCCAAATTAGGTCTAACGCCAAACCCTGTGAACAATGTTTGTTTTCAATTCTAGTGCCATTTTATTCCAGGATGACTAATAAAACAAGCCCGGGGCCATCTGATGGGTAAACATCTGAGAAGCTCCTTGGCAGCTGTTCAACTCCCTCCTCTGCAGCCAATGGATAAGAGATGGCTGGCAAGCTAGCTACTGACACAGTAATAAATGAAAACACATGAAAAAAAAAACATTTTGGATAAACTTCCCAGTTTGTTTTTAACGTAAAAAGAGCTAACCTTTCACCAAAATAAATTGTTCGCAAATATGGACCATGACAAGATTTCACTGTGCCGCTGAGCGGTATTTTGTACAATTGGATATAAATGACAAATAAACCATAAGAAATTTCTCAGACAATGATTGAGTAAAACCTTTTTTTTTTTGTCTTCTGGCACATGCAGGTGAAAATAAACATTCCATTTCGGGACATGATCAGTTCCATAAAAGTCTATAGCTTATCTTTCAACCGTGTCGTCCCCCTTCGCCTTGCACAGCCTAAAGTCATAGTCACTTACAGTGCCAAGCTGTGCTATTAAGGTTAGCTAAGAGGCCAGCTTCCATTTCAGAGTCTCGTAGGTGCACTGTATCCATGTTCTCCTCCTGGGAATGTTTATGGGTGGGGCTCTATGGCCTTTAAACGCATTAGGAGGCCACCTGTTACGAGGTCCATGTTAGATAGGAACGTTCGAAAAACGTCTGTTTATCCCGACATAGGTCCCTCTTACTACACGTTCTGTGATAGCAGCCTGACTTTCTTCCCTGTTAGAACCATATTCCTGAGGTCGGCCAAAGATGGCAGCTTCATCTTGTCTTTGTTTTTGCTGTAAACATTCAGGAAAATGCCCAACAGAACTAAAAGGCCACTCCATATGTACCTGAGAGGAAATGGAACGGAGAGGTGTGTTACAATGTTTTCAGAGCCTTGAAAGCAGCCTAAATTGAACTAAAGTAAAATAAACTCAGCAAAAAAAGAAACGTCCTCTCACTGTCAACTGCGTTTATTTTCAGCAAACTTAACATGTGTAAATATTTGTATGAACATAACAAGATTCAACAACTGAGACATAAACTGAACAAGTTCAACAGACTAACAGAAATTGAATGTGTCCCTGAACAAAATCAAAAGTAACAGTCAGTATCTGGTGTGGCCACCAGCTGCATTAAGTACTGCAGTGCATCTCCTCCTCATGGACTGCACCAGATTTGCCAGATCTTGCTGTGAGATGTTACCCCACTCTTCCACCAAGGCACCTACAAGTTCGCGGACATTTCTGGGGGGACTGGCCCTAGGCCTCACCCTCCGATCCAACAGGTCCCAGACGTGCTCAATGGGATTGAGATCCGGGCTCTTCGCTGGCCATGGCAGAACACTGACATTCCTGTCTTGCAGGAAATCACGCACAGAACGTGTAGTATGGCTGGTGGCATTGTCATGCTGGAGGGTCATGTCAGGATAAGCCTACAGGAAGGGTACCATATGAGGGAGGAGGATGTCTTCCCTGTAACGCACAGCATTGAGATTGCCTGCAATGACAACAAGCTCAGTCCGATGATACTGCGACACACCGCCCCAGACCATGACCGACCCTCCACCTCCAAATCGATCCCGCTCCAGAGCACAGGCCTCGATGTATCGCTCATTCCTTCGATGATAAACGTGAATCCGACCATCACCACTGGTGAGGCAAAACCACGACTCGTCAGTGAAGAGCACTTTTTGCCAGTCCTGTCTGGTCCAGCGACGGTGGGTTTGTGCCCATAGGCGACGTTGTTGCCGGTGATGTCTGGTGAGGACCTGCCTTACAACAGGCCTACAAGCCCTCAGTCCAGCCTCTCTCAGCCTATTGCAGACAGTCTGAGCACTGATAGCGGGATTGTGCGTTCCTGGTGTAACTCGGGCAGTTGTTGTTGCTATCCTGTACCTGTCCCGCAGGTGTGATGTTCGGATGTACCGATCCTGTGCAGGTGTTGTTACATGTGGTCTGCCACTGCGAGGAAAATCAGCTGTCCGTCCTGTCTCCCTGTAGCGCTGCTTAGGCGTCTCACAGTACGTACATTGCAATTTATTGCCCTGGCCACATCTGCAGTCCTCATGCCTCCTTGCAGCATGCCTAAGGTACGTTCACGCAGATGTGCAGGGACCCTGGGCATCTTCCTTTTGGTGATTTTCAGAGTCAGTAGAAAGGCGTGTCCTAAGTCTTTAGTGTCTTAAGTTTTCATAACTGTGACCTTAATTGCCTACCGTCTGTAAGCTGTTAGGGTCTTAACGACCGTTCCACAGGTGCATGTTCATTAATTGTTTATGGTTCATTGAACAAGCATGGGAAACAGTGTTAAAACCCTTTACAATGAAGATCTGTGAAGTTATTTAGATTTTTACGAATTATCTTTGAAAGACAGGGTCCTGAAAAAGGGACGTTTTTTGTTGTTGCTGAGTTTAGAAGAGACTGACGATAAAATGACTTACTGAAAAGTAAAAGGCTTTGAGAAGAACATAAAGGATAGGATAATCGTCATCGCCTTACGTCCGGTCGTCACTGAAATGAACAGAAAACAGAAAAGTGAGAAAAATAATACCACACAACCTTGAATCTAAGTCTGTCACATCCAATGGACATCGAGGAAATATACATTTCTTTAACTTTGGGGATGAGATTACTTTGACATTTGTCTTGCAGTTAATGTCAAAATTAATCTGGAAGTTTCCAGAACTTTTAAATAAGATTCCGATCACTCTAATCTAGCTTCATTTCAATAATCTGATGTGGCTTTTTTACCACTGCGAAATGTCAAAAGTTTATGCTTTTATAATTTAGAGGTAGAGTTGGAGGGTTAGTAAGGATATCACAAGTCATACAGTAGGGGTCTTTCTGTGGAGCCATAGGCTTACTTAGGGGAGTTTTAACTCAAGGTTCCATTGGTCCAAAAATTCACAACATTCTGAATTAAAATATGGACTAGTCATAGGAAACAATGGGAACTGTTCAATTGAACACTTTGAGACATAAAAAGAGAGTATTAGTAATTTTGTGCGGTTCCGCAAGCAAAGCATTTGCCCAGACCTGAATGGTCTTCTCACCCGTGACTGTGACCAGAGCTCCGAAGAGTTTGATCAAGGCCAGCACAAATGAAATGCCAAAGTATCCCGTGAGAGAGAAGAAGAATGCATAACCGTATGTCGTCACAGGATGCTGAAAAGAATAAAAATAATAATTCAATAGATTGTCACATCAACATCTTTTACCAAATTCATACGTTATCCACAAAGTGCATCAAACAAATGACAACTACAGAACGGTGAAATGCTTCAACTATTATAATGAAACATGACAGAGAGGGTTTTACTAACCTGAGAGCAAAAGGCCACTGCTGGTCCCAATCCACCCACACCAAACAGGCCTGTCAATATGTACCCAAAACCGATGGAATAGGAATATAAAACCTTTAACACAAGCAAATGCCTCACATAAGTCTGACACATTTCTCAGGTGATTCAGGACAGTTTATACAATTGGGTTTGCAATATACATATACCAGCTTGGTTTTAAGGCAGCTCCTCAGTACCTCACGGCACAACGCCTCTCCCCTATTTGACCTAGATAGTTTATGTGTATGTATTGATACGTAGGCTACATGTGCTTTTACATTTTTTTTAGTTTTGTCCTTGAGCTGTTCTTGTCTATTAATGTTCTGTATTATGTCATGTTTCTGGTTTTGCGTGGACCCCAGGAAGAGTAGCTGCTGCTTTCGCAAACAACTAATGGGGAGCCTAATAAAATACCAGTACCATTTCAGAGCTGGAACCATTGTGGAGCTTCATGGCTTTCTCCTGCACGTTCCCAATGGCAGCGTCAGCGCACAGAGCCAAAGAGATGAGGAGGACACCTAAAACTCCAGACAAACCACGTTAACCACTGTAACCAATAACAGCACTTATCTTTAAGGAGTTCAAACTCCACATTTAAAAGTACTTCAGTCCCAGCCCAGGTAACAAGTTCTAGGCTTAATTTGGCCCATGCTCATAAATGTCAGCATTCTGATTACTTTGATACACGTTCTTGTCTTAAACTTATTTGAATGGTAAAATGATTGATCCATAGCTAAACAGTGTCGTAACCACTCCGCCGATTTACCAATAGATAAATAACAGATTCAGATTCACGTGTTACCTGTTGCATTGAAGTTGGGGGCGACTTTACTGTCAGCTAGAGTAAACCAGATGAGTCCCAGGCTCATACAGAGAGCAGCCGATACATCAGCCAGATTGTACCGTTTCCCTAGAAAACAGAGAGGCGTTAGGATACAAAGTCAAGGGAATTTCTCCAGAGCAGCTGACTTAGAATTCAGGGAGACTACTCGACTGACACGTTCCACTTGGATAGAATGTTGAATACACTAAGTGTAATGATTCCAACTGATCCAACATCTGTCATGACTGACATCCAATCACGAAAACCTTTGAAACGAAAGGTGAACTAAACTTTTGAAATTTCGGAGGGCATTTCCCTTTGTGACAAGACGGGAAACAACAGAACAGGTGGAGACAGATGGAGCCTGTGTCTTCTCACCCCTCCACATGGGTCAAGTGGAAAACGTAACTGCGCTGGCTAGATAGATGCAATTCTGAGTGGCGGATAGGAGAGGAGCACTTGGCAGACAAGTCGTCACTATGCCTCATATCAGAGTGAGTAGAGAGAGGTCCACCTCACAATGGCTGTTGAAGTCGGAAGTTTACATACACCTTAGCCAAATACATTTAAACTCAGTTTTTCACAATTCCTGACTTTTAATCCAAGTAAAAATTCCCGGTCTTAGGTCAGTTAGGACCACCACTTTACTTTAAGAATGTGAAATGTCAGAATAATAGCAGAGAGAATTATTTATTTCAGCTTTAATTTCTTTCATGGGTCAGAAGTTTACATACACTCAATTAGTATTTCGTAGCATTGCCTTAAAATTGTTTAACTTGAGTCAGATGTTCCGGGTAGCCTTCCACAAGCTTCCCACAATAAGTTGGGTGAATTTTGGCCCATTCCTCCTGACAGAGCTGGTGTAACTGAGTCAGGCTTGTAGGCCTCCTTGCTCGCACACACTTTTTCAGTTCTGCCCACAAATGTTCTATAGGATTGAGGTCAGGGCTTTGTGATGGCCACTCCAATACCTTGACTTTGTTGTCCTTAAGCCATTTTCCACAACTTTGGAAGTATGCTTGGGGTCATTGTACATTTGAAACCAAGCTTTAACTTCCTGACTTCTCTGACTCTTGAGATGTTGCTTCAATATATCCACATCATTTTCCTACCTCATGATGCCATCTATTTTGTGAAGTGCACCAGTCCCTCCTGCAGCAAAGCACCCCCACAACATGATGCTGCCACCCCCGTGCTTCAAGGTTAGGATGGTGTAATTCGGCTTGCAAGCTTCCCCGTTTTTCCTCCAAACATAACGATGGTCATTATGGCCAAAGTTATATTTTTGCTTCATCAGACCAGAGGACATTTCTCCAAAAAGTATGATCTTTGTCCTCATGTGCAGTTGCAAACCGTAGTCTGGCTTTTTTATGGCGGTTTTGGAGCAGTGGCTTCTTCCTTGCTTGCTGAG
Organism: Salmo trutta; assembly: GCF_901001165.1. NCBI lineage: Eukaryota > Metazoa > Chordata > Actinopteri > Salmoniformes > Salmonidae > Salmo > Salmo trutta. Next base: position 7,890,595 of record NC_042958.1, read on the forward strand.
CGGCCTTTCAGGTTATGTCAATATAGGACTCGTTTTACTGTGGATATAGATACTTTTGTACCTGTTTCTTCCAGCATCTTCACAAGGTCCTTTGCTGTTGTTCTGCGATTGATTTTTACTTTCCGCTCCAAAGTACGTTCATCTCTAGGAGACAGAACGCGGCTCCTTCCTGAGCAGTATGGCGACTGCGTGGTCCCATGGTGTTTATACTTGTATACTATTGTTTGTACAGATGAAGGTGGTACCTTCAGGCATTTGGAAATTGCTCCCAAGGATGAACCAGACTTGTGGAGGTCTACAATTTTTTTTTCTGAGGTCTTGGCTAATTTCTTTTGATTTTCCCATGATGTCAAGCAAAGAAGCACTGAGTTTGAAGGTAGACCTTGAAATACATCCACAGGTACACCTCCAATTGACTCAAATGATGTCAATTAGCCTATCAGAAGCTTCTAAAGCCATGACATCATTTTCTGGAATTTTCCAAGGTGTTTAAATGCACAGTCAACTTAGTGTATGTAAACTTCTGACCCACTGGAATTGTGATACAGTGAATTATAAGTTAAATAATCTGTCTGTAAACAATTGTTGGATGAATTACTTCTGTCATGCACAAGTAGATGTCCTAAAGGACTTGCCAAAACCATAGTTTGATAACAAGAAATTTGTGGAATGGTTGAAAAATGAGTTTTAATGACTCCAACCTAAGTGTATGTAAACTTCCGATTTCAACTGTAATTATGTATATAGAGCTATTTCCTTTGTTGTTTTTTTATTACCATTTTCATTATTTCATTTCCCTTAGTCCTGCATGTTGGAGCTCACTGCCTAAGATTTCCACTGTACCCTGCAATCACACCTGCAACCCTGTACATGTGACTATTAAACACTGTACCCTACAATCTCCCCTGCAACCCTGTACATGTGACTATTAAACACTGTACCCTGCAATCTCCCCTGCAACCCTGTACATGAGACTATTAAACACTGTACCCTACAATCTCCCCTGCAACCCTGTACATGTGACTATTAAACACTGTACCCTGCAATCTCCCCTGCAACCCTGTACATGTGACTATTAAACACTCAATCTGAATGTGAAAGGTTGGTAGGTGCACATGGCCCTTTGAACAAGTTCAGCCATGCAAAATTATATATAAAAACCTTTCAACTCAATCAAATCCAAACAGGAGAAGAGAGAGGGTTGAGGTTGGTTTGTGTTGAACACATGAAAAAAGGAAGGAAGAGGAGACTGAAGTCTCCCCAAACAGGCCGATAGATGCCTTGGGGGTGACAAGGTGACGCAGCAGGTTGGTCTGGCGTGCTTTGATTCCCCCTGTGCTCCCCTTTGAAGGGTTCGCATCAGATCTCGTTCGCATCCTGTGCGAATGCAGTAGAGCTTCCAACTAGCCCCCCTGGGGGACCCGTGGACCGCATCGCCAACGCAGGGAGGGAGAGAAAGGAAAGCAAAAAAACAAGCCTCTGATCGCTAGGACGTGGAACCTTTATGAAGACAGTGTCTTGGAGATGAAAGGCAGAATACCAAGAACTAGGCCTCCTCAAACTCCACACTCACAAACAACCCCCCCAAAAAAGTACGGATGGAACTCCAAAATAAAATTTGAACAGTGGTCATTGCTTGGAGGTGAGGGCGTAACTAGTGTGAGGTAAGACGCGTATAGGTTTCTAGACAGTGTGAGGTAGTCTTCCCTGTGGCTCAGTTGGTAGAGCATGGTGTTTGCAACGCCAGCATGGTGTGTGCAACGCCAGGGTTGTGGGTTCGATTCCCACGGGGGGCCAGTACAATAAAAACAAAAAATTAAATGCATGAAATGCAATGTATGAAATGTATGTATTCACTACTGTAAGTCGCTCTGGATAAGAGCGTCTGCTAAATGACTAAAATGTAAATGTAAGACGCGTATAGGTTTCTAGACAGTGTGAGGTAAGACGCGTCTAGGTTTCTAGTCAGTGTGAGGTAAGACGCGTATAGCTTTATAGACAGTGTGAGGTAAGACGCGTATAGCTTTATAGACAGTGTGAGGTAAGACGTATAGGTTTCTAGACAGTGTGAGGTAAGACGTATAGGTTTCTAGACAGTGTGAGGTAAGACGTCTAGGTTTCTAGACAGTGTGAGGTAAGACGTATAGGTTTCTAGACAGTGTGAGGTAAGACGCGTATAGCTTTCTAGATAGTGTGAGGTAAGACGTATAGGTTTCTAGACAGTGTGAGGTAAGACGTATAGGTTTCTAGACAGTGTGAGGTAAGACGCGTATAGCTTTCTAGACAGTGCGAGGTAAAACGCGTATAGCTTTATAGATAGTGTGAGGTAAGACGTATAGCTTTATAGACAGTGTGAGGTAAGACGTCTAGGTTTCTAGACAGTGTGAGGTAAGACGTATAGGTTTCTAGACAGTGTGAGGTAAGACGTATAGGTTTCTAGACAGTGTGAGGTAAGACGCGTATAGGTTTCTAGACAGTGTGAGGTAAGACGTCTAGGTTTCTAGACAGTGTGAGGTAAGACGTCTAGGTTTCTAGACAGTGTGAGGTAAGACGTCTAGGTTTCTAGACAGTGTGAGGTAAGACGTATAGGTTTCTAGACAGTGTGAGGTAAGACGTATAGGTTTCTAGACAGTGTGAGGTAAGACGTATAGGTTTCTAGACAGTGTGAGGTAAGACGTATAGGTTTCTAGACAGTGCATCTCTTATGATTGACCATTATGCCTCTTCTGTTTTTTCCTCTAGAGTTAAGTTCATTATCACAGTCACGCAAAAGGACAAGCATTTCCAGGCAGCATCTTCACGTCAAAGTCAGGGCCCGTATTCATAAAGCCTCTCAGTGTAGGAGTGCTGGTCTAGGATCAGATTCCCCCCCAGTCCACATCACCTTATTCATTATGATCTAAAAGGCTCAACTGGTCCTATATCAACACTCCTATTCTGAGACTCTTTGTGAATATGTACTCTCATACAAACAGAGATCCACTTACCTTGAATGAATATCCCTCCTATCATGACAGGAATGAGTTTGCAGCACTTGAAGATGACCTGTGTAGGATAATTCAAGTAACCCAGTGAGGTGTTTGATAGGCCCATGGTCCCCACCGTTAGAAATGCTATGATCATGTACGTCTTCCCTGGTATTCTGCAAAGAGAAAAGGAGCAATTAGCCTTGTGGGATGACAACAACAAAAACATAAGGTTTTCTAGCAATACAAAATTAAGTGTTGTTGATATAGAGAGGTCTTGTGAGAGATCACAGGTCATATTCTTTGGCGTTACAAGGCACATAGCTAATTAACATAATATGTATAGTTAACGGGAAATAGACTGATCATCATTCTATGATTAAGTAAATCTGTTTTTATAGTGCTCAAACGCCATTAACCATGAAATAGGCTAGTCTGTTTATGGACGTTATTCTCGGGGAAAGTCCTACTTTTGGATTCCCGTCTTTGTTGGTGAACACCGTCCTACTTTTGTTTGCTGAAGCGCAGAGGCTTAATGGAACTCAATTCTCTTGCATTTCCTTGTTTACCTTCTCCGTTTGTCCTGTGTGAGCTGCAATTCCACCAGTCCAAACAGGGAGTAGAACCCAAACTGTACAAGGGTGAGGTACCATCCAAAGGGCTTGAAACCCTCCATGGAAAATATTAGCTCCTGAAAAAACAGACAAACAAATTGTGCTAGTCTCTTTTCAGGCCTACTGTGAGGTAAATCACTACTTTTCCTGTGTATTTTCATAGAATCCTTAGAGAGGCTTGGTGATAAAGTTTCCCTACTTTGCATGTGGCAACAACCAATCGTACAGGTGAATCGATCGATTAATCAAATGTATTTTTATAAAGCCTTTTTACATGAGCAGCTATAACTAAGGGCTTTACAGACACCCGGCCTCCACGGGGGAACAAGCACAGCAGAAGCAAGAGGACAGTTTCCACGAAACACCCTAGAAGGAAGGGACCTAGAAACTAAACCCATATTCTTATGACTGTACCAGGTTGAGATTAAGAGTACACGTGACCATTCAGGCTAGAGTGAAGAATGTGGCAAAGTGATCATGCTCTTGCAATATACCACTACCTAAAACACATTTCTTCAAAAAAGTGTGGATATTGGAACAGAGCCTCTGGCTCATAGCTTAGCGGACACCCGCCACTAACAAATTAGTCAGGGTCAGGCTGGGGTGTAATCACTCGTGCACACTGTTGCAAAAACACTCTCAACGGAAAATGTTTTCAACGAAAACTAGAGTTTCAGGTAGGTCCCTGGTCCCTCGCCGTTTGCTTCTGCTTGGTTCCTAGTGAATACACCTCAGCTTACCTGTAAGTACCCATAGAGGAGGTGAAAGAGGAAGACGCCCGCAGTGCAGATGCCGAACTGGGTAGCTGTGTTGAAGCTGCTCAGGTTGATGCCCAGCACTCTCAGCTCCTCCACAGACTTGATGTGCGGAGACATCGTGACCTCACTGGACGACGGAATGGAGATAGACAGATGCTTCCGGGCGTTGTTGTAGTTCATCGGGCCGAATTTGTCACTCATGGTGTCTGGGGGCTGGAGATCAAAGACAGGAACAAGGTAGTTTCATTACTTATGTTGCGAAAGATGCGACTGTCAGACTACCGTAAAACTTAAATTAAACGCAGTCTCAAATAGCTGCCTGTCCTTTTTAATAGCTGGGCAACAGCACACATTTCAGCAAATAAACACCAGGCTATTAATTGAAATGTTATGGTTTAAATTGAGTGTGGGAAGATGAAGAAGTTGTCTGTGTACTCGCATGCTTAGATAGTAGGCAACACCGTATTAGGAATCACTGACACACATTGGCCAATTCAGAACTGGCATAGCTAGCTAGCTAGAGAACTTACCTGTAACAATCAAGGACAGCAACAGTGCAATTATCATTGATCTGATTTCTGTGGGAGTCTCTGGATTTGACTATTCCAGATGTGCAGCACTACTAAGCCAGCTAGCTAGCTATATGATTGAGTACGCCAATGATTAATTGCTAGCTAATACGCTAGTAAACTAGCTACAATACATCACCAAAAGTATGTGGACACCCCTTCAAATGAGTGAATTCGGCTATTTCAGACACACCCGTTGCTGACAGGTGTATAAAATCAACCACACAGCTATGCAATCTCCAAAGGACGATGATATGAGACAGAGAGGGGCTGGAGTAAGATGAGGAAGCGGACTGGTATGAATTGTATTGGAAGGTCGGAAGGCCCAGTTGTGTTGTTGTAGGCACGTCATTGGGGACATGAGCAGAACTCCGGAAGGGGAAAATGGAGTCCCTAGAGAAAGCAAGTACAAAATGGGTGTCAGGGATGAAGCGGCAGTATTATCATAAGGAGACGTGTACTTGGAAAACGGAGAAGGAATGGAGGGAAAAAGAGAGGGAGAAGAGGTCTAAGAGAGTGAGGGAAGAAGAGGGTGATCTTGAGTCAGATAAAAATGGTGGTGAAAAGGGAGATGGTTTGTCAAAGAATGGTAGAAAGTGTAAGCAGAGGGAGCTAAAGACAGGAGGAGAAATGGAAGTGAATGAGAGTGAAGTATCGGAGGTGGTAGGTGCGGTAAAGTCATCGGAGACCGAGGTATGCACCGAGGATCAGGATGAAGAAGAGTCTGTGACAGTAGGAGTGAAGTTTATGGAGAAAGTGGACTCTTGCCTTTTTTCTGATCCATTTGTGGTTTCACGGTGGGTGAAAAAAAGAGTTGGGTCATGTGGAATCGGTGAGGGTAACTAGAGGAGGTCTAGTGATAATTGTTTCTGTTGGGCAGAGGAAGAATGAGCTCAAAGTCAAATGAATGGGTGCAAGAAAAGTGAATAGTTCATTCTCAAGAAAATGGCACCAATGAAAGGAGTGATAACTGGGGTAGCAGTAGATATAAACGTTGACTAGCTGAGGGGAAAGATTCCCGGTGTATGTGATGCTCGTCGTTTGATGCGACGCAGACAGGGTGGCGAGAGTGGAGAAACAGAAGAGTCATTGTCTGTTCTTCTGAGTTTTGAAGTTGAGTCTTTGCCTGACAAAGTTAAGTTAGGATATATAAGTTATCCTGTACGAGCGTATGTGCCAAACACATTAAGATGTTACAGGTGTCAAGCTTATGGGCATGTGGCAGCAGTGTGTAGGAAGGAGGTTCCAAGGTGTGAGAAATGTGCAGAAGGGCACGACACAAAGAAAAGTGTAGTACTGGGGAAAGTAGTGGAATGTGTTAATTGTAGGGGTGCCCATGGAGCTGGGGATCAGAAATGTCCTTGTGCGAGAAAGGCAGGTTGAGGTTTCCAGGGTTAGAGTAGAGCAGAAGTTGCCATATGCTGAGGCAGTGAAGAAAGTAGAGGAGATGGGTTAAGGGGGAGGAGTGGTGAGAGTAGTAGAGATGTACTAGTACAGAGGGATATGCTAAAAAGTGATTTTTAGCATTTATAGCCATGTTTAATTGTACTGCAGGGATCGGAAGTCTCAGAAAATTGAGGTTATGGTGGCAGCTGCAGAAAGGTATTTGGGTGGGCGAGACTTGACAGCAGAAGAGTTACAGGATGTGTTAAGTGGTGATGTCCCATCTTTTCAGGGTGATGGCATGAGGTAGGAATAAATACATGGAATTAGTGGAGTAGGGGGGTGTTCATTTATTTGATATAATTTTGAAATTAGTGTTAGATGGTAGGGTATTTATTTAGTACATTTTTATTTTTCAAGTAAAGTATAAGGGAGTTGTACTCCAGTCTAGTAGGTGGCGGTAATACAACAAATTGGATGCCAACCGCCGTTAAACCTCATAGAAGAAGAAGCAATCTCCATAGACAAACATTGGCAGTAGAATGGCCTTGCTGATGAGTGACTTTCAACGTGGCACCGTCATAGGACGCCACCATTCCAACGAGTCAATTGGTCAAATTTATGCCCTGGTCAACTGTAAGTGCTGTTATTGAAAAGTGAAAATGTTTAGGAGCAACAACGGCTCAGTTGCGAAGTGGTAGGTCACACAAGCTCACATCTGTCCTCGGTTGCAGCACTCACTACCGAGTTCAAAACTGCCTCTGGAAGCAACGTCAGCTGTTTGTTGGGAGAATCATGAAATGGGTTTCCATGGCCGAGCAGCCGCACACAAGCATAAGATCACCATGCAATGCCAAGCGTCGGCTGGAGTGGTGTAAATCTCATTGCCATTGACTCTGGAGCAGTGGAAACATGTTCTCTGGAGTGATGAATCACGCTTCACCATCTGGCAGTCCGACGGACAAATCTGGGTTTGGTGGATGCCAGGAGAACGCTACCTGCCCCAATGCATAGTGCCAACTGTAAAGTTTGTGGAAGAGGAGTAATGGTCTGGGGCTGTTTTTCATGGTTCGGGCCCCTTAGTTCCAGTGAAGGGAAATCTTAACACTACAGCATACAATTACATTCTAGATGATTCTGTGCTTCCAACTTTGTGGCAACAGTTTGGGGAAGGCCCTTTCCTGTTTTAGCACAACAATGCTCCCATGAACAAAGCGAGGTCCACAAAGAAATTGTTTGTCGAGATCAATGTGGAAGAACTTGACTGGCCTGCACAGAGCCCTGACCTCAACCCCATCGAACACCTTTGGGTTGAATTGGAACGCCGACTGCGAACCAGGCCTAATCGCCCATCTCACTAATGCTCTTGTGACTGAATGGAAGCAAGTCCCCTCAGCAATGTTCCAACATCTAGTAGAAAACCTTCCCAGATGAGCAGAGGCTGTTATAGCAGCAATGGGGGGGGGGGGGGGGGGGGGGGGGGGGGGGGGGGGGATCAACTCCATATTAATGCCCATTATTTTGGAATGAGATGTTCGACGAGCAGGTGTCCACATACTTTGGTCATGTAATGTTAGTGTCCTTAGCTAGCTAGCTAAGCACTGCAGTGAGCTGTGTGGCAAATCCTAAAACGACCACAAAACACAATGACATACATTCTGACCTGCCTTATTACCAGCAGTGCTGTTATTTCGCAATTCAAAATAAAAATGAGCTAACTTCTTTGCATGCTTAGAAAGTTGCTTTTTCTGAAAAATATATCTACCTGGCTAGCTGCTACAAGCTAGCATGCTAGCTAGCTGAACAACACTTCCGGGTTTGAAATATGTATGGTGCCGTTGTTCAATCGAGTCGGATCATTAGCATGTTTCCAAACGTGGCAGGTCCATTTCATAATGCTAATGTGCGGCTATATTATTAACATTTTAGTCATTTTGAGGCGAAAAGACCTGTAGCTCACGTGCGTACGCCAACAACTTAAACTCTGACTCGCCTCGAACTATGACCTCGTTTCCCATTGGTGGAGGGTAACTATTTCCAAAGTTGTCGCTATAAATAAGGTGTTCTCAGTCAATTTATCTGGTAAAATACGGCTTAAATAAAAAAAAATTTTTTAAATACACCAGAGCAGGTGAGAAGTGAAATGCAGAGGCATAGAGAAACTACATTCGTAGTCTAATCAGTCCTTGCAAAACAGAAAAAACATGTTTTATTTTTGTTCACATCAAACATTATAGTCTTGACTATTGATAAGTTTGGTCCTACCTTGTCCAGTGCCAGAGGATCCATAACTTCTTATTTCATTATTTTGTGCACACAATGGTCATCTTTCGTGTCTGGAAACAATTGCTGTAATTAAATCTGCAAACAGCAGAACCTGTCCAACCAGACTGTCTACCTTAGAAGGGGGCTGAGTGAAAAGATGCCTATTTATATTATACATTCCATTCTTGTTGTATGTTTACTTCTTGATTTGTTTTTTGCAATTCAACAAATGGTGAATTATGAGGTCACTGGACATAATTGACAAGAAGGCCAGATAGAACATGAATTTAATGATTTTATCCTTACCTACTAAATGCACCTTTTGCTGTTTTTTAGATTCAATTACAGAAGCAATACCAGAGAGGTAAAACTTTGACATATCCCTTGTCTGACCAAGAAGGACCAATCCTGTCCTGTGTTTGATGTTGACACTCCTCAAGGCCTTTACAGCTCACGGAATGATTCCCTCTTTCCCTCACCTCTCCTCACCCCAAGCTATACTGTATCCCTCTGCCCTCTCTCCATCCCTCCTCCTTCCATCCCTCCTCCTTCCTTCCCTCCCTCCTCCTTCCTTCCCTCCATCCGCTCTCCCTCCCTCCCTCCCTCCCTCCCTCCCTCCTTACTGCATCTCTCCACCTTCCCCCATCCCTCCTCCCATTCTTTCCCAGCCGCCCAAGCCAACCTGGGCCTCTCTCTCCATCCACACAGGAGGTTAATTCACTCTAGGATGGCATTATTTCCTCCTAGCTCTTTGACAATATAAAAATTCAGAGTGGACAGCTCTATCCCTCTTCCATCTCAGATTTGATTGTAATGGTATTGCCTTTTGTCCCTAGGGGGCCCCGTGCCGCCTTGGCCGGGGCTTTATGACACTAAATAGCTGGGCTACAATTTTTCCATCTATTCAAAAAATTCTGTTAATAACTCATTTCGAATGAGACTTGGGTGCTGCCTGGCTGGCCACTCCCGCCAGGTCCCTTACCACCCACCACTCACAGGTCACCTCCTAGACCTAGAAAGTGCCTAAGCGCTGAATGCAAGGGGTTAATTAAATGTCTCTGAATTTATGAGTCCCCTTCCTGTTACACTGCACTCCAATTGACACAAATGTCATATTTACAGCCTGGCTGTAAAAAAGTATTCAGTATTGCACAGTATAGTCTGCATGGGGCTGCCCACTTTCTTTTCCCATCAAACTTTACAAGTGTACCCATTCATCAAAAACAATGGATTTATATAAAACCCATTTCCACCCTATAAGATCCTGTTAAATAATAAAATAATTATTGATTGATCATTCGAAAAGATACATAGTGGTGTAATGGCTTTGCACCAGACCACCGGACGGATCTGCCATAAATAAAGGGAAATTACTTCTGAACCAGTCAAATCTGTATTCAATATGGCCCCTTGCAGTGTTGATCACTGAGGCCATTAAATATTTTGGAGGTTCGCATGGGTCCATGACCTATATGTTCTTGATAGAAAAGACAAAGTACAGAAACGGCATGAAGCTTAATTGCCTTTTCAAATGAGACTGGTTGTGAGGACTACTAAGTGAAGTGGCTAAACAAAAATGGAAAATGTATAGTTTTAGTAATTCGGCCATTGGACTAAACTGTTGTGAAGCACAGTTAAAGCAATCAAAAGTTACCTTGCAAGGATGACTGAAACAGAAATATCCATTGAGTGGGTGGTTTTACAGTATTCAAAAAATGTGTTTAGATGTGTATTTCAAAACCTAGTAGAAGGGATGGCCCCGTGCAGTCTGAGAGTTTCCCAGCACCCTCCCTTGATGACTTATGTTTTTCCCACAACACACTTTCCTGAGATTAAAAAGAAAATTGACTCATATATCCTTACACACAACCTTCAACTCAAAGTTCCACCTTCAAAATGGAAAATTCTAGAAGAAAATGACACTGGCGCTTGTCTTATCAAAAACAATCCCTAAATGTATTTTGTCATAAAATCCTTTAACTTTTGCGAACAAGGGGGAATGGACCTTTCCAAAAGGATCGAGGAACGCTATAATGTCACCCAATCCTATTTAACATTGAGGGTTTCTTAAAAAACCCATTTGTGTTTGTTTTTAGCACAGGCTAAAGGGCCTTCTCTGTTGTCTCTTTCGTGGGCTAGTCTGAAGCCTCTTGCATGCTATAGAAAACAGATGGTATCTCCGCTATACTACTTCTCAAAGCACTCATATCCTCTCTCATGTTATTTTCTTTGATCTGCTAGGCTTGCTGGTCTCACATTTTTTTGTGTATTTTCTGGGGGGGGGGGGGCCCTCTCTGCGACTGACCTTAGAAAAGTACTGTGACAATATTGGTGGGGTTGTGGATGCTTCTCGGAATGTACCTCCTATGTCCTGTTTTGGTAAAAGGAATGTATTGTAAGATCTACTAAGCAATTAAAAGGGCTTTCAAACCGTCTTCCTGTGTATTCAAGTGAATGTGTTCCTTAGGATTTTCGTGAACAGAACAAGTATTGACTATAGTATGTGTTGACTTCAGTATGACTACACTACGTGTTGATTACAGTATGACCACAGTATGTGTTTACAACAGTATGTGCTGACTACAGTATGTGCTGACTACAGTATGACCAAAGAAAGTCCAGGCAATGCATATCAATGATCTGAATTTGACAGTTGATGTAGCGTAACCTATTAACTGATTATATTTCTTACTAAGAGCTAAACCATTTGAACATCTCTTTGGATTTATGTGAAATACCTTGGGACTGCTTCCCATGCCCCTTAGGCAACAGATCGGCAACATGAACTCCTCACTATATAGGCTTTACCTCAATACGTAACATTAAATATACAGTATTAAAATGAGTAAACCAATGAGAGAAGAGAACCTAGTAAACTACTACACACTCAAACTCCAGAAGGAAAAGGAAGCTTTTGTTTTCTTTTTCGTGTGCAGCCAGGAGGGGGAAGCATACCTCTTTGCAAATCGGACCAAAAGAGAAGAAAAAGAAAAGTAATTAAACAAACAATATTGTCAGGAATGGTGTCTGCTTATCCAATCTGAAAATACGCGTTCCTTCTAATACATAGAGACAGAAAAAAAATCTGTTTGTCTTCTCAAAGCGTCTGTAAATGACATGCATGTTTCAGTGCGCATTAATTTAACCTGAGCCATGCATATATAGGAAAGGGATTGGGAAACAAATTATGTAGTGTCATTTAATTAAGAGTTTTGCTTTGAGCAAGAATACTGTTTTTCACATAACCTTTAACTACTTAATGGATTTGAGAAGCTATTACCTTTCAAGATTTCAGTTTTTAATTATTTTGAATATTGCCAGAGATATGAAATGTCAATCAAAATGGGGATTATTGCAATTTTTGTCTTTGTACATTGTACACTCAAGGACAGAATAATACAAGGCCTAATGTGTTTACAATTCTAGGGATATGCAGCACTTTGCGCCCTCTGACAAATGCCTAAAACACACTACTCAGATTTTTGGCCTACATTTGCTTTTAATTCTCCCATAATTCTGTCATGTGTGTTATGGAGTTAACTATTACAATTAAAGTTTTAGGAATTAACCTAAATTCTGAGCTATGTCATCCCTAATATATTTAATAACGTACTATATAGCATATGATATATTTAACAAACAGTACCACTCAGAAGTTTGGACACACCTACTCATTCAAGGGTTTTTCTTTATTTTTACTATTTTCTACATTGTAGAATAATAGTGAAGACATCATAACTATGAAATAACACATATGGAATCATGTAGTAACCAAAAAAGTATTAAACAAATCCAAATATATTTTATATTTGACATTCTTCACCCTTTGCCTTGATCACAGCTTTACACACTGTTGGCATTCTCTCAACCAGCTTCATGAGGTAATCACCTGGAATTCATTTCAATTAGCAGGTGTGCCTTAACTTAATTTGTAGAATTTCTTTCCTTCTTAATGCATTTGAGCCAATCAACTGTGTTGTGACGTGACAATATAGGGGTGGTATACAGAAGATAGCCCTATTTGGTAAAAGACCAAGTCCATATTATGGACACCATTTGTTTAACACTTTCTTTGGTTACTACATGATTCCATATGTGTTATTTCATAGTTTTGATGTCTTCACTATTATTCTTCAATGTAGAAAATAGTACAAATAAAGAAAAACCCTTGAATGAGTAGGTGTGTCCAAACTTTTCACTGGTACTGTATATTGGGATGTTATTACCCCCTGGTGCCTCCCATTGCCCTTCTCCACCTGCGTCCCACATCTGTGTTCCAGGGATTATCACTCAGCCTGGCACATTTAGGAACGCCGCTAAAGTGGCGGGGAAAGTTAATTTACTTTTCCCCGAGGTCATTGTTGCGTCCGTGGCGATAGGCAAACCCTTGTATGTGACGTCAGGCTCGTTTTAGTGTGGATCTGACTTTAAGTTTGAAAAGGACTGACACATGGGCGTAGTTTTTAGCTGGTATCCCATTCCAGGTGCCAGGACCCCCCCCCCCCCCCATCGCACAGGGCATCATGTGATCATCATGAAAGCCTCTGTGTGTGTCTCTCTCCCCATCCCATAAACCAGCTAAATGGATTGTGTGGTCAGGAAAAAGAAAATGAGAGAAGAGAATGAAATTACAGACCTGGCTGAGTGCACAAATCATGCATATAATGATTTATGGCTTACCAGAAGAATTCAACACCTGTGGCTCACCGTGGCTGTAATTGCATGTGATGCACCAGATATCAAGTTGTTTGTCTTTGCAATGGCGAGGGCAGGTTCAACAGAAGAACTTATAAGGGAGGGATCTGGGAGTGTCTGATGTTTTTAGTTCTTGTAAGATCACTTGTGAACCACCCACAGCTCACACAGGGTATGTATCATAGAGGCTTCATTAACCATTGTAATTACTGTGTTTGTTGATCGTTACCTGGATTTGGTGGTAAAAGGTGGATGATGATTCATCAGATCAGGAGGAATTGATATGGAGTTTAATTAAACAAGGCAATCAGGGAGCCATAAATTCAACACAGCGTTACCAGCCCTGTCTGAACTCAGTCCTGGGAAAGGCTGATTAACGCGGTGAGAAAAAGCCCATTCTGCAAACATAGGCTTCTGAAACCTTTCCATGTGCAACCAATCTCTCAAGAGCTGTTTTAATTTACCCAAGGTGTAGTAATAAAGAGCAATGTTATGGAAACTTAGTTTGCCATAATATCACATTCTCTTTTAAAATTACTACACCTTCTGTATATAATTTGCAAACCTGAAATCCCTCATCACTGTAGATTTATTATCAAAAGTTTTAGTCATTGTGTCATCGCTGAGCGCTCCGACAGAATAAGAGTATTGGATGGATGGATAGATCCCAAACAAGACAACAGTGTGAAACATTTGAGAGCTCTCTCTCTCTCTCTCTCTCTCACCCCCTCACCCCTCTCTCCGGCTGATGCTTCAGCCAAATTGATTACCCCACTCCATCTGTATCAGGCTGGCCGCCTCCTGTGCTCACCGCGTTGTGCCTACAGCCTAGAGTTAGTGTACAATTACATATAGTTTAATATATCTGCTGAGCACCTTTTTAAACAAGCATCACAAGTCCAGGAGGTGATTTGTCATCCAGCGCCATTACTCCATTGTACATCTTGATAGGCGAAGATTGCTCCTAGCCATGTTTAAGCATTAAATAGTGTATTATTATTTCACATAAATCAAGTTGGGATGTAAGGGGGATTCATAAATTTAGTATTTCTTTTAGATAGTATTTTAAACCTCTCTCTCCCCAGCATGGTGGAGTTTCAGTGGGAAGCAATTCCATATATATCAGGGAGGTATGTTCAACACAATGTATAATGCCATTTAAATTCAGTTTAAACAACTTGTAACATATTTATCATAAGTGCTGTTCCTATAACACAAAGTACTACTACTGCTGCCAACAACCACAGAGAACAATAGGCCTACTACTACTGCTACTACTACTACTACAACTACTACTACCACTACTGCTGCTGCTGCCAACAACTACAGACAACAATAGGAATACTACTACTACTACTACTACTGCTACTACTACTATTACTGCTACTACTACTACTACTACTACTACTACTACTACTACCGCTGCTGCTGCCAACAACTACAGACAACAATAGGCCTACTACTACTACTACTACTACTGCTTCTACTACTGCTACTACTACTACTACTACTACTGCTGCTACCGCTGCTACAACTGCTACTAACGCTACTGATGGTACTAATACTACTGCTACTACTACTGCTACTAATGCTGGTACTACTACTACTGCTGGTACTACTGCTACTACTGCTGGTACTACTGCTACTACTGCAACTACTACTGCTGCTGGTACTCCTGCTACTACTACTGCTGGTACTACTACTACTACTACTGCTACTACTACTGCTGCTACTGCTATTACTGCTGCTACTACTGCTACTGCTACTACTGCAACTACTACTAATACTACTACTGCTACTACTGCTACTGCTACTATTGCTACTGCTGGTACTACTGCTACTACTGCTACTGCTGGTACTGCTACTACTACTGCTGGTACTGCTAGTACTGCTAGTATTGCTACTGCTGCCAACAAAAACTACTGCTGCTACTGCTACTACTAGTGCTGGTACTGCTGCTGCTGCCAACAACTATAGGCCTGCTACTGCTACTACTGCTTGTACTGCTGCTACTGCTACTACTGCTGGTACTGCTGCTACTGCTACTACTGCTATTACTGCTGCTACTACTACTACATCTACTGCTACTATTGCTACTGCTGCCAACAAAAACTACTGATGCTACTACTACTACTTCTGGTGCTGCTACTACTGCTGGTACTGATACTACTGCTACTACTACTACTGCTGGTACTGCTGCTGCTGGTACTACTGCTACTGCGGGTAATACTGTTACTGCTTCTACTGCTACTATTACTACTGCAACTACTGCTATTGCTGCAGCTGCTACTACTGCTGTTACTGCTACTGCTTCTACTGCTACTACTACTGCTGCTACTATACCTACTGCTACTGCTAATACTGCTACAACTACTGGGACTGCTGCTACTACTGCTGCTACTGCTACTACTGCTGCTACTGCTACTACTGCTGGTACTGCTACTACTGCTGGTACTGATACTACTGCTACTACTACTACTGCTGGTACTGATGATACTACTACTGCTGATACTACTACTGCTACTGCTGGTACTACTGCTACTGCTGGTACCTTTTCTACTACTGCTACTTCTGTTACTATTACTACTGCTGCTACTGCTACTACTGGTACTACTGCCACTACTACTACTGCTGCTGCTGCTACTACTACTGCTGGTACTGCTGCTACTTCTACTGCTACTGCTGGTACTTTTTCTACTACTGTTACTATTACTACTGCTGCTACTGCTTCTATTACTGCTACTGCTACTACTGCTGCTACTACTACCACTACTGCTACTGCTACTACTACTGGTACTGCTAATCCTGGTACTGGTACTGCTACTACTACTACTGCTGCTGCTACTACTACTACTGCTGCTGCTGCTACTACTACTACTATTACTGCTGCTACTACTACTACTGCTACTACTATTACTGCTGCTACTGCTATTACTGCTGCTACTGCTACTACTGCTAATACTACTACTGCTACTACTGCTGCTGCTACTACTGCTATTACTACTACTACTACTACTACTATTGCTACTGCTGCCAACAACTACAGACAACAATATGCCTACTGCTACTGCTACTACTGCTTCTGCTTCTGCTACTGCTGCTACATTACTGGTACTACTGCTACTGCTGGTACTACTGCTAATACTATTACTGCTGGTACTGCTGCTACTACTACTACTGCTACTGCTGGTGCTACTACTGCTACTACTGCTGCTACTATTACTACTGATACTGTTATTGCTACGGCTACTACTGCTGCTGCTACCAGTCTGCTGCTGCCGCTGCTACTACTTCTGCTATTGCTACTGATACTACTGCTACTACTGCTACTACTACTACTATTACTGCTGCTACTACTACTACTACTGCTGCTACTACTTTTACTACTGCTGCTACTACTACTACTGCTACTGCTGGTACTACTGCTACTGCTGTTACTACTGCTGTTACTACTGCTACTACTACTACTACTATTACTACTACTACTACTACTACTACTGCTACTGCTTCTGCTCCTACTTCTTCTACTATTACAATTTCTACTACTACTACCACTACTATTGCTACTGCTACTACTACTTCTAATGCTGCTGCTACTACTACTACTACTGCTAATGCTGCTGCTACTACTACTACTTCTACTACTACTACTACTACTACTACTACTACTACTACTACTACTACTACTACTACTACTACTACTACTATTTTTACTGCTGCCAACAACTACAGACAGCATTATGCCTACAGCTACTACTACTACTACTGCTGCTACTACTTTTACTGTTACTGATGGTACTGCTGCTACTACTGCTACTACTACTACTGCTACTATTTTTACTGTTACTGATGGTACTGCTGCTACTGCTACTACTACTACTACTACTGCTTCTGCTGCTGCTACTACTACACTATCATTAAACTGTTTTGAAATATTGGTGAAAACTGTCACTATTGTGAGTTGCTATGCTTCTCCTCACAGCTAGGTTGTGATACAATTATGGCAATAATGAAAACCCAAAGTTAAGTCTAAATTATGTTATATCCCTTTGTTGTGCGAGTGCCCTTCAAACCTGCGGAATTTCGCTCATGCAGAAACTCTCCCCAGGAGAGGAAATTACTTCATACAGGAAATGGGATGTCAACCATACACATGGACAGGAATACAGTGATTTAGTCAAAGTGGCAAAGGCCTTTTTTTCTCAATTCACTTCAAATTGACTGTAAAAGTAAACCAGTGATAAAGAAAGACATTCAAATGATGTGCTATTTTGGTTATTCCGAGGACACTTCACACATTCATTTATGTTTTCTGTATTTTTGTCGGTCTAATGATTAACTCTGATGTACAGGTTGTAGCTGACAGAAGTAGGGGAGGGGGCTCGGGTTTAGTTGATGTTAGTTTAATGCTTGCATAGCTACAGTACAACTTAAAATTCAACCTAATTTTCACTTTAAATGTGCTTATAATTTGTTTATATATTATTATTTGCCCAACTGGCCTTGGGACATTTTGGTTGCAACAAAGAAGGTACAAGATCTTGTAAATGTCGAATTGAATTGACTGGAAGTTGATGAGGAGGAAATAAGAGGAACAAAAAATGTCTTCAAACAGGTTTTTGTTTGCAGGAAATATTGCTGCTGGAATGGTATTCTTTTTGAATTGTTTTATGGTGATAAGAAACACTTGTGGAGAAGATTGAGAAGATGCCACATCTATTCTCTTCCCATGACAACACAACTCAAAAGAAAACATCTTAAAAAAAGAACAATTCCCTCCTAAACAAAGCTATGTTTATTAAATAATGACATCTGCGCTCTAAAATATTTTGGTTTCAGATTAAGAAGTCCGGATATTCCAAGTGAAATACAGTGGAAGTCGAAAGTTTACATACACTTATGTTGGAGTCATTGAAACTCGTTTTTCAACCACTCCACAAATTTCTTGTTAACAAACTATAGTTTTAGCAAGTCATTTAAGATATCTTCCTGCGCATGACACAAGTAATTTGTCCAACAATTGTTTACAGACAGATTATTTCACTTATAATTCACTGTATCACAATTCCAGTGGGTCAGACGTTTACATACACTAAATTGACTGTGCTTTTAAACAGCTTGGAAAATTCCAGAAAATTATGTCATGGCTTTAGAAGCTTCTGATAGGCTAATTGACATCATTTGAGTCAATTGGAGGTGTACCTGTGGATGTATTTCAAGGCCTACCTTCCTACCTTTGCTTGACATCATGGGAAAATCAAAAGAAATCAGCCAAGACCTCAGAAAAAAATTATAGACCTCTGCAAGTCTGGTTCATCCTTGGGAGCAATTTCCAAATGCCTAAAGGTACCACGTTCATCTATACAAACAATAGTACGCAAGTATAAACACCATGGGACCACGCAGCCATCATAATGCTCAGGAAGGAGACGCGTTCTGTCTCCTAGAGATGAACGTACTTTGGTGTGAAAAGTGCAAATCAATCCCAGAACAACAGCAAAGGACCTTGTGAAGATGCTGGAGGAAACAGGCACAAAAGTATCGATATCCACAGTTAAACGAGTCCTATATCGACATAACCTGAAAGGCCGCTCAACAAGGAAGAAGCCACTGCTCCAAAACCACCATAAAAAAAGCCAGACTACGTTTTGCAACTGCAGATGGGGACAAAGATCGTACTTTTTGGAGAAATGCCCTCTGCTCTCATGAAACAAAAATAGAACTGTTCGGCCATAATGACCATCGTTATGTTTGAGGAAAAAGGGGGAGGCTTGCATGCTGAAGAAACCATCCCAACCGTGAAGCATGGGGGTGGCAGCATCATGTTGTGGGGGTGCATTGCTGCAGGAGGGACTGGTGCACTTCACAAAGTAGATGTCATCATGAGGGAGGAAAATTATGTGGATATATTGAAGCAACATCTCAAGACATCAGTCAGGAAGTTAAAGCTTGGTCACAAATGGGTCTTCCAAATGGACAATGACCTCAAGCATACTTCCAAGGTTGTGGCAAAATGGCTCAAGGGCAACAAGTCAAGGTATTAGAGTCGCCATCACAAAGCCCTGACCTCAATCCTATAGAACATTTGTGGGTAGAACTGAAAAAGCGTGTGCGAGCAAGGAGGCCTACAAACCTGACTCAGTTACACCAGCTCTGTCAGGACGAATGGGCCAAAATTCACCCAACTTATTGTGGGAAGCTTGTGGAAGGCTACCCGAACCGTTTGACCCAAGTTAAACAATTTAAAGGCAATGCTACCAAATACTAATTGAATTTATGTAAACTTCCGGCCCACTGGGAATGTGATGATAGAAATAAAAACTGAAATAAATCATTCTCTCTACTATTATTCTGACATTTCACATTCTTAAAATAAAGTGGTGATCCTAACTGACCTAAGACAGGGGATTTTTACTAGGATTAAATATCAGGAATTGTGAAAAACTGAGTTTAAATGTATTTGGCTAAGGTGTGTGTAAACTTCCGACTTCAACTGTAGGTATCCTATACAGTATCCTTTGGATGCTCCATTTGTCCCATTTGTTCATGTCATATTTGATGGAGTACAGGAGTACAGCGGTGGAACGGGATCAGGGATTAGGGTCTGTGTGGTGGGGAATGGGTTCACAGTCTGTGTGGTGGGGAATGGGTTCACAGTCTGTGTGGTGGGGAATGGGTTCACAGTCTGTGTGGTGGGGAATGGGTTCACGGTCTGTGTGGTGGGGAATGGGATCTGGGTCTGTGTGGTGGGGACAGGGGATCAGTTTCTGTGTATGAGGAGGGACAGGGGATCAGGGTCTGTGTGGGGAGGACAGGGGATCAGGGTCTGTGTATGAGGGGGGACAGGGGATCAGGGTCTGTGTATGTGGGGGGGACAGGGGATCAGGGTCTGTGTGGGGAGGACAGGGGATCATGGTCTGTGTATGAGGGGGGACAGGGGATCAGGGTATGTGTATGAGGGGGGCAGGGGTTTAGGGTCTGTGTTGGGGTGACAGGGGATCAGGGTCTGTGTATGTGAGAAACCTGGTTTCCTTGCTGCCTGTCTTCTCTCTCGACCCACGGGACAATGTTTCTGCCTCGACAAAATGTCTTCATGTACTCTCTCTCTCTCTCTTCACGTCTGTCCTGGAAACTGGTCTGTCATGTACTCTCTCTCTTCACCTCTGTCCTGGAAACCGGTCTGTCATGTACTCTCTCTCTTCACCTCTGTCCTGGAAACTGGTCTGTCATTATTCTCTTGATCACACTCTTTTGACTTTCAAATAGACGTACACTGGCAAGATAAGGTAAACGCGGGGTTAAACTGAATCAACACAAGCCAGACACCCCTCCATGCCGTTTTGAAACCTCATAATATCGAGCTAGAATTAAGCCATTAAACTATACATATAAAGTCGATACATGAAAAGTCAGCAAAATATTTGGCCTCTGATGAAAATGTATTCATATTCCATACAGTACAGCCTAGAATTGACAATATCCATGAACTCCAGAGGAGATTCCCTTGGCATTGTGTTTTGTGTTTGATTTGTCTTGCCTCTTTTTGTGTACACAGCATACTGGAACAACATTCTGCTTGTCAATCATCATAGCAGAAACTGGTTGGGTGTGTCTGGCTCAGAGGCAAAGCCTTTTGAAGTTAATTTATTTTGGGTACTGTAGCTCTGCGTCATTGGAACTCAATATTGTCATGTGATAAAAAAATGTTTTTGCGGTGCACCACTTTTAACTCACAAAGACACTGTATTAGCGATTTAACTTCTTTAATTCCCATTTCAGCACCTCCCATCCCACACACACACACACACACACACACACACACACACACACACACACACACACACACACACACACACACACACACACACAGCAATGCCACGAACCAACACAGTCTTGCTTCATGCAAAAAACTATTGACAAAGCAGTGGCATTATTGAAATAATTTTAATCAAAATGCATTTTTGACATGTCTGTCTACAGTGTATACACACACACGTACACATTAAAAGCACACTCATAGCAGCTTCCAGTAACACAACACTATGTGCTTTATCCTCCGTTATCTCCAGCTTCCTTTTTGCCCTTTGGTGAAACATTTTTCTCGGCATGCATGATCTCATTTAACTTTGATTTCCTTTCTCCAGGATTGCATTCTAGATGTTTCCAATTTCCAGGCCATTCCCCAATTTTCAACTCCAATGAGAGACAACACATGCTGAATTGGCTGTTTACATAAAGTCAGGAATTGGTAAGTGATGATTTTAAAATGCTGTTTAAGATAAAATTGACAATTTGTTACAGATCAGGACTTGCCTTTTTAAAGAGCAGGAAACTTGTGTAGCTCATTTAATGTTTAATTTACTGGGTAGTAATTTTCTTTTTTTAATGTTGCTTAAATGTATTTTGTATCTTACTCTAGACTAGAACATTTGATCACTCACAGTAACTCTGAAAGAAAACTTGATGAAAAGGAAATGTAATATGATGCAAAGCTGTCTTATAGAATACCTGAACTGGCTTAAAATATACTGTTTATAGAAAATAAAGTTTTATACTGTGTTGTATATTGACTTTTCTTAAATAGTTTTGCTTTAGATGATAAAATAACTCTGCGCTGATGTTAGGCATGTTGTCTGAATCTCATTACAAAACCCTCATCATACTAACACTATGTACAACACGATAGGTTTGATGTAGTCATTTATTATAGCAGTAATGTAGCATAATAGCAATAATAGCATAATGATAACATATTATGTTAATAAGAGTGATCTAATCCTACGATGGTTCACCTACTGTATTAATTCAGGGTTAATGTTTAAATCTGAACTGTTCCCTCAATTGTTTACGCCATTATTCAAGTATTTTAATTTGTTTTCATTATTTTGCACACAAAAATAATGTTATTATTTTAGTGAATTAACAACGTCAAATTTTGCTCCACCCTGTCAATCAATTAATGTTTTTTGGGGCATGGACAAACTTTTTTTGTTAGATTCAATAGTTTTGTGGTTGTACTATTGAAAAAAAAGAGATTTTTGCCAACTTTTCATACTGATTAACATACGCTGGGTGTTGATAAAATGATTTTTAAAAATGACTTTCTGCAGGCTGACCTGAGCTTCCTCTGTGTGAAGTCAAATATACTACAGGGCAGTTTCAGTAGATCTATTTCCCTTATTCTTTGAACTAAAAGTGGTCTTATCAAAACCAACTCAATAAATCAATCGAAGCCCTGCACATGGCTTAAATACCCTTAGAAAAAGTTAAGAATAATATGCTTGTCTGTTTGTAGGCTATCTTGGTTGTGTTGTCTCACATTTTCAGAATATTTGCTTCTGAATCTGTTCTTGATTAGCCTCTGGACTGTGAAGAATGTGTCCAGCATGTTAAAACCTTTTGTTTACTGAGAAAAGCGACCCATTGTAGGAGCTTAAAGGGGTTGTGTAATCCCAGAACCAATACCATCAAAACCAAAGGAATTCCCCAAATCAGTTTCCAGCACATTTTCAGAAGAAGAACCTGGATATTCTTCCTCTCAACTCTGTGTGAAGATGAGGTGCAATCTCTCAGTTTTTCAGCTTCAAAGCTTTTTTTATTTTAAATGTACTGTATAGCGCAATATTTCAATTTTCTTTACTGCTGTCATTCTAATTGACGATGTTAAAACATACTCACTAATGAAATGTACAATTCTATTTTATCCCCTTCTCAATAGCATTGACTTCTGTCAAGCTGCTAACATTACATTTTTTCTCATTACCTTTATACATACATGACATTAAGTCAACACACACACGGACGTGCGCATGGATGTGTGTCTGTTGTTGACTGAGACTGAGCGCAGTGGCGCTCTCTGTCTGGACGGAGATAGATGTGTGACTGAGCGCAGTGGCTCTCTCTGTCTGGACGGAGATAGATGTGTGTCTGTCGTTGACTGAGACTGAGCGCAGTCTCTCTCTCTGTCTGGACGGAGATGGATGTGTGTCTGCTTACTCAACACTGCCCGGTATGTCTCTCCTGTTATTGAAAACTGGACTTTGTTGTCTGGGGATTGGTCTATAAAACAGCTTCAAACAGGAAAACAATAGTAGGAATAGACCTCAGAACCTAATTAATTTTGGGACTATTATTGCAGGAGGAAGAATTCTAATCAGTTGCAGATTCCTTCCTGTTTGGTTAGCGTGACCGTAACCAATTACAAGTGACCTTTGTGTTACAGTTCCACTTCCTGTGCTACCCAAATAGTGGTCAGGTCTGGGATTGCACAGGCGGAATACAACAAAAATAGGAATTGAGAGTTAGAGGGAGTGAGAGAGAGATTTACAGATGTCATAAGTTTGACAGTTTAATTGCAAAATGTGGCATGCATCTCTGACCCCCTAATACAGCATATAGCATGTGCCCTGGAGCCTGGGCTCTCTTTCTGGTGGAACGTCTCCCTCTCACGAATAGGGTAAGGCTAGACCTCTACAACTGATGAACAACGGACTGAAGGAAAGTATAAAATATGGAAATACATAGCTAAATCAATTTATGATAATATCAAGGAACAATCTGGCATTTTTTTGTTTCCTCCTAATACAATAAAGCCCATGGCACAAAACAAGTGAATGATGAATACAGGAGAATATGGAGATTAGCATAAAGGCTTTTTTTCAGTACAGAGAAGTAATTCAATATGCCATGGTACTTCCTCACAAATACTCCACACATATTAGGTCAGGTAGTACTATCGCTAAGGGCTTGCCAAGCTAGTATACTATAGGTCACGGCATATTACAACAAAATGGCCCCTAAATCAATCATCCTCTTTTCGGAGATACTTTCAGCATTGCTTTCCTTTTTTGAGTCCACAAGAAGAACACCGCCTCAAAACCACTGTGTCTGTCTCTCTGGTCTCTCTGGTCTGGGCACCAGAGCCCTCTCCTCCCCAAAACATGGCGAAGGAAGGGTCTAAACAGGGCACTTGCCACTGAGCTGTCCAAAGTAAATTGGTAAATACCTGACCTGCCAAACCCAGCTCCCTTCGGTTTGATCTCCTTCCTTCTCCTTCCAATTCTCCCCCAACCTCCTGAGGGCCTGTTCCCATGGTCGCAGGCTCTAATCGTTTTTTGGCACATTAGTTCCTCCGTTCCACCCCAGAGGTCTCCCTAATTCACTTTTGATATCATTGTTTAGATGATGTGGGATTGGGATTGGCAATGTGACATTAATTAATTCATTCTAGTTTGATAATGATAGACCCCCCCTCCCAACCCCATAGATCACAGATAAATACTGCCATTTGAATTTGAGCTAATTGTCTTCGGAAACGATGCCTTTTCGGTTTATTTCCTGCGAAGCTACAGTAACATCCTTTTTAGATGGTATAAAATATAAATACTTTTCCTGAACTAAGCCTGTGTGAATGATACTTAAAATCAAAACATTTTAACTAAATAAATACATTTAACCCAGCTACTCCGCTCTTTTTACTGTTGTATTCGGCGCATGTGACAAAAAACATTTGATTTGATTATTCTTGAATATCATGTCACAAGGAGAACAAAGTGTGACCAGAAATAAATAGTATCCATAATGCACCAGTGGAAAAAACAGAGTGATGGTGTACCAAAGCGCCTATATAAATGTATATTCCCTTGGAACACTGTAGTGCTTCTCAAAACATAAAAAATGGGACAAGTGTCATATTATTCAGTGTGAACACAAGAACCCAACTCACTAAACTAATACAAGCACCACCAAATCATACCCTGGCCCAGTTGCTAAGGATCATTTCAGAAACGAACAGTATCCCCTGGAAGGATGGATTCTGTTAGATAGTACATTGATCACCTACATAGCCCGCAGAAAGAAGATGGCTTTACAAGCAATAAGATGTGAGACAATTATATTATTTTAGTGAAATAAGACGGAGTACAAGTGCCGAGTGCCAATAGCCTAGGCATCCCACCGTGGTTAGCTGTTTGTGCTTCATCCTGTGGCATTGTAATCCACTAAAGTTTCCCAGCTCGGTTTTCCTCAACGCAATCAGGATGCGAAGGCTCACCAGTGATTGCGTTCATTTGTAAAAGCATCCAAGCCAAAATTGAACCCCAAGGCTGATAAAGTATAAAGATGCTGATCAGGATGGCAGCTAAATGGACTACACTGTAGGGCAGGAGGTGTCAGCGACCCATCCAAAAGACCAATGACTGTGTGTACCTTATTTCAAACCGTGCTGCTGCCCAGAATACAAACAGAAGAAGAAAGAAAGAAGGGGAAACATACGACAACTGCAGGATTTATTTTCATCCCCAAGCGTCTTTCCAGGGAGCACATTTTCAATTTAACAGATTAGTAATTTTGAGATTGTTCTTTGTGGACCTCCATTAGATTGAGTTTATTCATTGTGGTAGCAGCTTTTATGAAGGATTTTTTATTGATCCTTAGGGGTTAATTTGGAAGATGTATTAAAGGAGTGCCAGAATTTTTTTAATTGACCAATTTTTTTTCCAGGCCCACGAAATTGTAAATTACTCTTAACCTAGACATATGTAGGTACAGTGCATTCAGAAAGTATTCACACCCCTTGACCTTTTCCACATTTTGTGGTATTAAAATGGATATAATTGTAATTTTTTGTCAACGATCTGCACAAAATACTCGGTCAAAGTGGAAGAAAAATTGTAACATTTGAAATAAAATGAAAAATAAAACACCAATATACAGTATCTTGATTAGAGTCAATACATATTAGAAGCACCATTGAGTCTTTCTGGGTACGTCTTTAGGAGTTAACCACACCTGGATTGTGCAACATTTGCCCATTATTCTTTTCAAAATTCTTCAAGCTCTTTCAAATTGTTTGTTGATCATTGCTAGACAACCATTTTCAGGTCTTGCCATAGATTTTCAAGCAGATTTAAGTCAAACCTGTAACTCGGCCACTCAGGAAAATTTACTGTCTTCTTGGTTAGCAACTCCAGTGTAGATTTGGCCTTGTGTTTTAGGTTATTGTCCTGCTGAAAGGTGAATTAATCCCCAAACATAGCAGTTTGAATTCGTGACAAAAGTTAATTGCTTTGTCACATTTTTTGCAGTTTTACTTTAGTAAAAAAACAGGATGCATGTTATGGAATATCTTTATTCTGTACTGGCTTCCTTCTTTTCACTCTGTCAATTAGGTTAGTATTGTAGAGTAACTACAATGCTGTTGATCCATCCTCAATTTTCCATTAAACTCTGTAACTGTTTTAAAGTCACCATTGGCCTCATTTCCTTGCTCTCCGGCAACTGAGTTAGGAAAGAAGCCTATATCTTTGTAGTGACAGGGTGAATTGATACACCATCCAAAGTGTAATGAATAACTTTACCATGCTCAAACGGATATTCAATGTCTGCTTTTTTTTTGCCCATATACCAATAGGTTCCCTTCTTTGCAAGACCTTGGAAAACCTCCCTCGTCTTTATGGTTGAATCTGTGTTTGAAATTCACTGTTGACTGAGGAAACTTACAGATAATTGTATGTATGGGGTACAGAGATGAGGTAGTCATTCAAAAAACCTCTTAAGGATCGGCCCCTTTTTTTCCATTTTCGCCTAAAATGACATACCCAAATCTAACTGCCTGTACCTCAGGACCTGAAGCAAGGATATGCATATTCTTGATACCATTTGAAAGGAAACACCTTGAAGTTTGTGGAAATGTTAAATTAATGTAGCAGAATAGAACACATTAGATCTGCTAAAAGATAATACAAAGAAAAAACTTTTTTTTTTTTTTTTTGTACCATCATCTTTGAAATGCAAGAGAAAGACCATTATGTATTATGCCAGCCCAGGCGCAATTTCGATTTTGGCCCCTAGATGGCAGCAGTGTCTGTGCAATGATTTAGACTGATCCAATGAACCATTGCATTTCTGTTCAAAATGTTGTATCAAGACTGCCCAAATGTGCCTAATTGGTTTATTAAAACATTGTCAAGTTCATAACAGTGCACTCTCCTCAGACAATAGCATGGTATTATTTCACTGTAATAGCTACTGTAAATTGGACAGTGCAGTTAGATTAACAAGAATTTAAGCTTAACAAGAATTTAAGCTTTCTGCCAATATCAGATATATCTGTCCTTATTGTTAGTTACAACCTCATGCTAATCACATTAGCCTACGTTAATTCAACCATCCCGTGGGGGACCCACCGATCCTGTAGAGGTTTTAAACACTATTATTGCACACAGAGGGAGTCCTTCCAACTTATTATGTGACTTGTTAAGCACATGTTTACTCCTGAACTTATTTAGGCTTGCTATAACAAAGGGGTTGAATACTTATTGACTCAAGACATTTCAGCTTTACATTTTTTTTTATTAATTTGTAAAAACACTTTAACTATCCCTTTTAAATGTAATAAATGGGAAATGTTTCAGATAATATTATTATTACTATTTATCCTACTACCTCTTTATTATCAACATTATTAACACCTACTTAAAGTATGGTATGCATTTGACACCATGCATTTGAAATAACTACACTGTTATTGCACATACATTGAGGACAGAGAGAAAGAAAGGGGATCATCTGAACCTGTTTTCTCTTTCAATTCTCGTGGCCTCTGTGCTAAAATGTCAGAGACATCACCATTAGAAGCGAATTCCAGGAGCTATGTGAATGGGACGATTGAAGACCCAGTTTGATTGACAGGTCTTCCTCTCTCCCTCTGCCCCCAGGGTGATTGACAATGTGGTTCATCTCACATTTTGTGACTGAACTAATCCAGTAAATTCCTACCAGACGGTACACAACTAAGCAGAGACCTCTCTTTTCCAGGTGGACTTTTATCTCCCAAAATATATATGTTTTTCCATCTGCGACTCTAAAAACAAACGGACGGAGTATAATTAAGTGTAAGTACATAATTAAGCAAGTTTAGAAAGTGCTAGTTTTCAATAAATTAAAATGTGTGCTAATTACATATGAGAATAATTCCTCCTATTGTGCTAATGATTAATATTTTCATAGGTGTCTCAATATGGTGCCAGTGTTGAAATTGGATCACCTCACTGGAACGATTGATCTCTTGCCAAGTTCAATAATTTATTGACTACTTCACTGCCACACAACTATCTCAGAACGTAATTATTCACCCACAAGGTGTTCAGCGTGTCTTCCTGACCTTGCACCTGTATTTTGATGGAGGCAGATCCCTTCACACGGTTGCCACATCACATCTCTATCCACACAGCTGGCATTCAGCTGACGAAGATGAACACATCCACACATTGAAGTGAACCCACAGGACTTTCAGTATTAAGTTATTGTGCTATGCACAATATGTGTAATTACCTGAACATCTGGGATAACTTCTTGACAGTTGTGGCCAATCTTAATAGAGAATTAAATGAGAGAAATATGCAGTGCTTTCATTAATCATCATTACTAAATGAAAGTCTGCGTTTAGTCATGATTAATTACACGGTGAGTTTAGTCAGCCACTGACTGTAGTCTTATAGAGTACTGGTCTGCTGATAGGGTGAATAGGCTGAAAATGTGGGCAACGAAGAAAGTATAAACTTACTGTAGTAACCAAGTCACTTTCCAATTCAAAGGCTTATTAACACCTGACTCCCACGACGAGACCTTGGACCTCAGATCTATTTGCAAGACATGGACATGTGGCGTTGTAGGGGAGACATCCATATGTTTTACATAAAGAAAGATAGCTATCCACTATATGATTGTTCAGGACCCTTTTTTGCCATAGAAGACAAACATATGAACTGAAGTGAAATGCAGGATAGCCAATAGGAGGAATACATGAACACCTTCACTACCCATCAAGGAGCTGGACAGACCAAAGAGATGGGCCTCACAGTTATCTACTCACTAAGAATGCCTCCCAGCATATGATCTCCTCTCGCGGAGCACAAGGTTAAAGGTCACGTTGAACCCTAGCCGAACATCTCTTCTTCTTTTCTCTTATCACATAGGTACTTTTTTGGGGCCAGCGAAGGCACAATTTGTGATGTGAGAGCATTCATTCATGGGCTGAAACATATTTTCCAGACAACCAGTTAAGTGCATTTCCCCCCTAATAATCGTTCATGGAGGTCCGTCCTGTAGCACTCATGTCTGGGACATGACATTGACGGCCCTGTGTCTCTATGTATTTCGCTGTACTGTTTGTATGGCTGAGGTGGCTGTGTCTAGAGAACAATAGTCCAGTGTGAGAATCAGGTGTTCAAACGCCCAGAGAGAATAACGATGAAAGCCAAGAGGAACCATAAAACTAAAGATAATAGGAAATGAAGAATGACTCCTACAAGAGGTGAAGTACGTATGCGGTATTGCACTTACTAAATGGCATGACTTTGATGCCAGTGGAGCCCTATGGGTGTGGTTGTTGCAGTTCCAAAACAAACCACTCTAATAATATATTAGCAATGATGTCAAATATACAATTATTATCACTGCTCTTTAATAAGCTTTACGTATCAAGCTCACGGCCAATCAAAGGCCGATACGTAAAGCTTATTAAAGAGCAGGGATAATATCAAGAGCGTGTGTGTGAGGTTTCTTCTTTTTTCTCATCTTATCCAACTGTTACCATGCACCTGCAGCAAAGATAGCTCAGATGTGAGAGTTTTGAATTTGAATTTTGAATTATACGATTATTACAAACTATTTCGAAATATATGTATATGCAATTAAAGTGGTTGTGCAACATTTTTTACATAGTTAAGCTAAATAAAAATGTGTGTATGAAATATTGTTTAACACTTAGAAATTGGAAACTAATTAGATGGTAATAGTTTTGATACAGCACATACTTGTATGGCAAATGTGGTATATTTTAGGACCTTTGAGGACATTACTGTTGAGAATATAATTGT
Source organism: Salmo trutta (assembly GCF_901001165.1). Lineage (NCBI taxonomy): Eukaryota > Metazoa > Chordata > Actinopteri > Salmoniformes > Salmonidae > Salmo > Salmo trutta. The sequence goes on from NC_042958.1 coordinate 7,920,725, forward strand.
TGATGGAATGAGTGAAATGATTCAAAACCAAATCCTTATTTCTTGACACAACCAATATATTTCAATATTTCTTGACACAACCAATCTGTCACAATTTTTAATTTTTTTGTTGTTAAATAATTTAAAAAAGAAAAAAACAACTAATGAGCAAACCTTACTTGAGGGGTTCGATGCTCTACTGACTATCATATTAAACAATATTAATGTCTTCCTGTGGATTTAACGGATCATCAAACACAAGTTCTTTTCCATTTTTCCCTCTGAAGACACGACTGGACACTGGTGTCTACCTTGCCCTCCACAGTAATGAAGGAGATTCTACATTATTCACACCTCTCCAGTGATTGGATGGCACAGTCCTTTTACTAGACATTCTGCCCAAGTCAACGCTAATATTACCCTCATGTTTAATAATGGAAAAGGATATTGATTCAGTTCTATCTACAATAACGTCATTAAGATATACTCAAGCAAAAATGCATTTCATATTAAAAATACTCTTATCGTTAAATTGGCCTCTTCATGATTGTTCAGTTTGTAACTATCAGTAATTAGTAAATACTTGTATGTATCAAACATTTATTACAAGGACCTGGCCACATATCTAATAAAAATAATAATAGCCTTCAAACATCTTTACTTAAATAAATGGTCAATGTTATAATGTTTATAAGCTGACCTACACATGATATGTTCTCCATACTTCTTTGTTAAACCAATAACTATGGGGAGACTAGTTCTCAGCAGTCGACTCAATATGAGCCAATAAATAAAGCAGAGATGGAGGAGCATCCTCAGTATTAGGTCCTCACACGGTGGGGAAAGAGCATATACTGTTTCTCTCTCTCTCTGTGTGTGAATCAGTGAAAGTGCCCGAAGCTCCAGTGACTGTGGCGTAATCGGTGCCTGGCCTCTCTCCACCTCCCAATAGCTCTCTCTCTCTCTCTCTCTCTCTCTCTCTCTCTCTCTCTCTCTCTCTCTTCCTCCCTCTCTTCACCTCTCCACACATGAGAGATTGACAGTCATGACCGCTCTCCTTTTTCTTCTCTGGCAGACAGATGACACCTTCTCATTACGGTGGATTTGAAACAGAGTCAACTGAGAACCCACATTTGTTTTGGCGACTACTACAGGACAGACCACACATGCTGACTCATGCTCCTCACTGTCTTGGTAATTGTTTCAGGTTTAATTCATGTTTTACCCTTTGATACTATAGCTAGGTCACTTTGTCGACAGTATTGTCATAAAGATTTACGTTAAACAAACTTTGTAATACAAAAAATGTGTATTTCATTATTCAATGTTTTTAATTGCTTGATACCTGTGAACAAATCTATAAGTATTAAATATTTATTCATAGAACTAGAGGAAGTTTATCACTTTGTTGTCAAATGGCTAACTTTAAAGTTACCCAAACAAATACCTTAAGGAAAAGCAATCTCTTTCTTGCAGTTGTCCTTTTGAACACTAAACTAAAGAGCATGGGTGCCAAATGTTGTTTTGCATGTTTTGAATGTGTTGCCCATAGCTGTTCCAGAACGAGGCAATGTCCGATTAATCATGCCCCACCAGGCCGACAGCATGCCATTTCCACACAATAAATGACTGTACACTAAACTAAGCTCACCCCAACCTATGCAGATAACAGAGCCATTCATTTTAACATGCGCATGCTAAACCTGCCTGATAAATGATATGCCTAGCAGCACTTCCGTCCATATTTTATCACAGGAAGACACCGCTCTGCGTATACGCACATTTTCCCTATTCCAATGCAGATTCAGACAGATCTCCTCAACCTCTCAACAGCCTGGCTCCCATAATTAACTTTTTTAAAGGGAATAATTGTTTCATGTCAGAAATGACAGGAAGACACTGTGGTAAAAGTAAAATATAGGTATCGTTCATTTACCACAACTCGCATGAACAGATTTTCCCCCTATAACCACACAGGTAACGTCAGACCTTTGGGAATAACTATAGTGGTAAAAAGATACACCCCTGTGGAATACCACTCAGAGCTATTTGACATATACCTTGACAGGCCAACTAGTGACCTGCTCCGAGCTGAGACCTGTTGGCTGAGCCTATAGTATCCAGGCTCTGCTCTTCTTCAGTAACCTCCCATAATCATGCTGAATTCCGCTCATGGGCCTTGTGTCTCGTCTTGCATGCCTTTTGTTAAAAGGTATCATTAATAGCTTGGCTGTGACCTATGACCATCGCTTTAAATCATTAGGGGCACCGGTTGCAGAGGAACGGCTGGTTTCTATTTAACATCTCCACAGGAAGTATTAAAGCTTCTGCCTTCTGCAATATCACTGCTGGGGAGAATCACTGTACGAGGGTCTGGCAATCTATGAGTTGGATTTTACTGAATGTTATTTAATGTGGATGTAATGTCTACAAATTAGTTATTGATATTTTGGATATTTTTAAATAATGGAATATTATTAGCATATTTTGATATCTTGGTGGAGGTCCATTCAATCTCCACAGAGTTAGGCAAATCTGCCCTTAGCTACCTTGCTTGTGGAAGTTAACTGAAATTGAGTGAAGTGGTTCCTCTGAAGAAGTGTGAGGCTATGTGAGGCCCTTTTTAAGAAATAATTACTTCCTTTTTTATGATTCTAATCTTTAAAAAAAATATATATTGTTGTGTTTTTTTTTATTTTGGTTGTGTTTTTTTTGCTTGCTAATACAGGGCCTTCAGAAAGTATTCACAAAAGCTTGCATTTAAAACACATAGTACCCCATAATGTCAAAGTGGAATCATGTTTTTAGACATTTTTACAAGTTAATTAAAAATGAAAAGCTGAAATGTCTTGAGTCAATAAGTATTCAACCCCTTTGTTATGGCGAGCCTAAATAATTTCAGCAAGTCACGTAACAAGTTACATGGACTCACTCTGTGTGCAATAATAGTGTTTAAAATAATTTTTTAATGACTACCTCATCTCTGTACCACACATATTCAATTGTCTGTAAGGTCCCTCAGTCGAGCAGTGAATTTCGAACACAGATTCAACCACAAAGACCAGGGAGGTTTTTCAATGCTTCACAAAGAAGGGCACCTATTGGTAGATGGGTAAACCATTGAATATCCCTTTGAGCATGGTGAAGTTATTAATTGCACTTTGGATGGTGTATCAATACACCCACTCACTATAAAGATATAGTTGAAAACTGAGGATGGATCACCAATTGTACTTACATGTTAACCTAAATGACAGAGTGAAAAGATGGAAGCCTGAACAGAATGAACATGTTCCAAAACATGCATCCTGTTTGCAATAAGGCACTAAAGTAAAACTGCAAAAAAATGTAGCAAAAAAATACATTTTATGTCCTGAATACAGTGTTTTGTTTGGGGCAAAATCTAACACAACACATCACTGAGTACCACTCCTCATATTTTCAAGCATAGCTGCAACATGTTATGGGTATGCTTGTCATCGGCAAGGACTAAGGAGTTTTTTTTTAGGAATATAAAGAAACGGAATAGAGCTAAGCACAGGCACAATCCTAGAGGAAAACCTGGTTCAGTCTGTTTTCCAAAAGACACTGGGAGACAAATTCACCTTTCAGCAGGACAATAACTTAAAACACAATAACTTAAAACACAAATATACACTCAAGTTTCTTACCAAGAGGAAATTGAATGTTCCTGAGTAGGCTAGTTACAGTTTTGACTTAAATTGGCTTGAAAATCTATGGCAAGAATTGAGCTTGCCATTTTTAGTTTTAAGATAATGCAAATATTGTACAATCCAGGTGTGCAAATCTCTTAAGGACTGACCCAGAAAGACTCACAGCTGTTATCACTGCCAAATGTGATTCTAATACAGTATGTATTTACTTAGGGGTGTGAACACTTATTTAAATGAGTTATTTCTCTATTTAATTTTCAATAAATTTGCTACATTTTCTAAAAACATGTTTTCACTTTGTCAATATAGGTTAATGTGTGTGTGTATATGGGTGAGAAAAAAATCTATTTAATCCGTTTTGAATTCCGGATGTAACAAAACAAAATGTGGACAAGTCAATGGGTATGAATACTTTCTGAAGGCACTGTATCTTGTAACTAAGTCTATGTTTTGTAACTTTCCCCAGGTCATTGCTGCAAATGAGAATGTATTCACAGTCAACTCACCTGGTTAAATAAATAATAAACAAAAATCAACGATATTGGTCGGTTATCAGTTTGATCATTTTGATGTAGGCCTATAGTGGTCTCATTTTGAAATGTTTAATTCAAATCATTGTCTTCCTACATGTTCATTATTAGAGCAATACAAAACAGACATTGCCCAAAGTCACAATTGTATTTGTGTAAATGCTGGGAGGAAGGCTACAACAGTCACATGAATAGGCTGCTTAACTGCTTTGTGACCACTTTTAATATCACTTTTTCTATTATCGTTTTAACAAATTTCTGCAACATAAAGAAAATACATTTTTTTAAAGCCTCCATTTTTCATTCCAGTCTTTAGCACTGTAGCATTCCACAGTAGCTGTCACTGGTCTCAGTCTGTAATGGTAACCCAACACTCAGGGTTTCTCTGCAAGTGTCTACAAGGGTGACATCCCCCGGGGCGAGACCCTTTAAGGTTTGGATGATATCAGTGTCATTTGAGATCCATAGGAGGAAAAACTAATTACACGAAAAATGTGAATGACATCTATTTGTCATCTATCAATTGCAGGTGTTAGACACAACATCCATTTTAAGGATGATGGAATAGATGACAGGGAAATTAAACTAATGTTGAGGTACTGTACATACAAACAAAGCTAGCTAACTGAAGTTGTTTTTGGAAATGAACCTTCGGAGTAATGTGTATTAAATGCAAAACTGCACAACTTTGGGATGTGTGTGTGTGTCTGTGTGTGTGTGTGTGCAGCGGGTCGCTACCATTCAATAACATATCACTTAAATCTGTCTGTGGGGCACAAAGTCCATTTGTCACGTCACGCTTTTTGTTATCGTGCACTTTTCAGAGCAACAAACAACAATGTGCACAAAAGGCCCCTGCACTTCAGATGTGACCGAAGAGTGGATCAGAGAGAGAAACGAAAGAGGAGGAGAAAAGGGAGAGAGGGAGGAGAGGTGCATGTATAAATGTTGTGCATGGTGTGGTGAAGTGGTGTCGGGGGGTGATCCTCAGGCCCTGCCTACCCGCCCCATGGTTAAATCATGTGTACAAGCTGTTTCCAATAAACTGTTAAATTTGATAAAGAGCGTGGTATTATATTACAAAGCCCAGAAGGCAACTTGCACTTCTGGTATCATGAATACATTTTGCCTGATAATAACGTTGTGACTTCAATCACAGGCAAAGAAAACCCTGCTCTCTTGGAAATCAAGTCAGGGGTGACACCTGTATAAATCGACACCCGGTAAGATTATCATATATTTGTGCTTTCTGCGTTATCGTTGAAAGACTCCAACAAGTGAGCGGGAGTAGGCTAACCGAGCGGACTGCTGAAACGCCACAGGGGCTGCAAATATACCTCTGCAGCCTCTTACTATGGCAGTCTGCGATTACACAGCTATGACAAACCAACCTTTTCTAAAGATTTATTCACTTGATGTTTGTTGCTTTTTTGTTTCATGATGATAAAAGACAACTTTTATATATTTTTTTAGGGATGACTGGGGAACAAAGTAACATGTGGCACAAAGTAACATGTGGCACAAAGTAACAACTAAATAACTTAAAAGGGGCGGTAGGTAGCCTAGTGGTTAGAGTGTTCGGCCATTAACCGAAAGGTTGCTGGATCGAATCCACGAGCTGATAAGGTAAACATCTGTCGTTCTGCCCCTGAACAAGGCAGTTAACCCCCTATTTCCCAATAGGCTGTCATTGTAAATAAGAATTTGTTCTTAACTGGCTTGCCTAGTTAAATAAAAAATGTATGTATGTAAAAAATTGAAATAACTTAAAAAGTTGTTTTTCAATGTGCTAATGCTTTGTTAGTGTAACTACAAGCCTAGGACATTTTTCTTATATACAGAAAAAAGAGTTTTGTTTTCTTCACTAAATCATTTTTTTGTCAGGACAAATTTGAAATATTCTTGCTGCCTCACTTTTTTATTATTATTGACCTGTGGAACATTCCACATGTACAGTTGAAGTCGGAAGTTTACATACACTTAGGTTGGAGTCATTAAAACTCGTTTTTCAACCACTCCACAAATGTCTTGTTTACAAACTATAGTTTTGGCAAGTCAGTTAGGACATCTACTTTGTACATGACACAAGTCATTTTTCCAACAATTGTTTACAGACAGATTATTTCACTTATAATTCACTGTATCGCAATTCCAGTGGGTCAGAAGTTTACATACACTGAGTTGACTGTGCCTTTAAACAGCTTGGAAAATTCCAGAAAATGATGTCATTGCTTTAGAAGCTTCTGATAGACTAATTTACATAATTTGAGTCAATTGGAGGTGTACCTGTGAATGTATTTCAAGGCCTACCTTCAAACTCAGTGCTTCTTTGCTTGACATCATGGGACAATCAAAAGAAATCAGCCAAGACCTCAGAAAAAAACGTAAACCTCCACAAGTCTGGTTCATCCTTGGGAGCAATTTCCAAACGCCTGAAGGTACCACGTTCATCTGTACAAACAATAGTACGCAAGTATAAACACTATGGGACCACGCAGCCGTCATGCCGCTCAGGAAGGAGACGTGTTCTGTCTCTTAGAGATGAACGCATTTTGGTGTGAAAAGTGCAAATAAATCTCAGAACAAAAGCAAAGGACCTTGTGAAGATGCTGGAGGAAACAGGTACAAAAGTATCTATATCCACAGTTAAACGAGTCCTATATCGACATAACCCGAAAGGCGCTCAGCAAGGAAGAAGCCACTGCTCCAAAACCGTCATAAAAAAGCCAGACTATGGTTTGCAACTGCACATGGGGACAAAGGCCATACTTTTTGGAGAAATGCCCTCTGGTCTGATGAAACAAAAATAGAACTGTTTGGCCAGAAGAACACCATCCCAATCGTGAAGCATGGGGGTGGCAGCATCATGTTGTGGGGGTGCTTTGCTGCAGGAGGGACTGGTGCACTTCACAAAATAGATGGCATCATAAGGTAGGAAAATTATGTGGATATATTGAAGCAACATCTCAAGACACCGGTCAGGAAGTTAAAGCTTGGTCACAAATGGGTCTTCCAAATGGACAATGACCCCAAGCATACTTCCAAAGTTGTGGCAAAATGGCTTAAGGACAACAAAGTCAAGGTATTGGAATGGCCATCACACAGCCCTGACCTCAATCCTATAGAAAATATGTGGGCAGAACTGAAAAAGTGTGTGCGAGCAAGGCCTACAAACCTGACTCAGTTAAACCAGCTCTACTAGGAGGAATGGGCCAAAATTCACCCAACTCATTGTGGGAAGCTTGTGGAAGGCTCCCTGAAATGTTTGACCCAAGTTAAACAATTTAAAGGCAACGCTACCAAATACTTATTGAGTGTATGTAAACTTCTGACCCACTGGGAATGTGATGATAGAAATAAAAGCTGAAATAAATAATTCTCTCTACTATTATTCTGACATTCACATTCTTAAAATAAAGTGGTGATCCTAACTGACCTAAGACAGGGATTTTTTACTATGATTAAATGTCAGGAATTGTGAAAAACTGAATTTAAATGTATTTGGCTAAGGTGTGTGTAAACTTCCGACTTCAACTGTATCTAATCATATATAATGTGTATCAGTAAGAAGAGGTATTTTGATTGGAGTAGTTGATGAGAGTAATTATGGGTTCAGCGAAGCTAGTGAACCCATATTGTATTTGTTGGCGTTCATTAATATTATACCGGGTTCTTCCCCCAATGAAAATGACATGCAAATTCTTGCGAGGACGGCTCAACTTGGTATGGTGGTAAAGGCCCATGGGCCTCACCCTCTCATGCAATGCCATAGTATATACACTACCGGTCAAAAGTTTTAGAACACCTACTCTATCAAGGGTTTTACTTTATTTTTTACTGTTTTCTACATTGCCGAATAATAGTGAATGAGAGTGATGGAGTGCTGCATCAGATGACCTGGCCTCCACAATCCCCCGACCTCAACCCAATTGAGATGGTTTGGGATGAGTTGGACCGCAGAGTCAAGGAAAAGCAGCCAACAAGTGCTCAGCATATGTGAGAACTCCTTCAAGACTGTTGGAAAAGCATTCCAGGTAAAACTGGTTGAAGTAATGCCAAGAGTGTGCAAATCTGTCATCAAGGCAACGGTTGGCTATTTGAAGAATCTCAAATATAAAATATATTTTGATTTGTTGAACACTTTTTTGGTTACTACATGATTCCATGTGTGTTATTTCATAGTGTTGATGTCTTTACTATTATTCCACAATGTAGAAAAAAGTAAAAAAAGAAAAACCCTTTAATGAACAGGTGTTCTAAAACTTTTGACTGGTAGTGTAGGTCCCTCACCTCACAAGTACAAAATGTGCCTCAAGAACCCATAAAGTCTGCCATGATAGATTTTCTGTCATTTTGAATTTTGTGAAAAACACTTAAAATGCTACTGCTCTGTCACCAAATGACCATCCTGCATGAAACTTGATATGTTGTAAAGGGTGTCGTAATGATTGGACCAAGGTGCAGCGGGAACGTGTATACTCATCTTCTTTAATTGGTTAAAAGAAGGAAAAACAAACAAAACACGTATACAAACACAACAAACGACACTAACAGTCCTGTCAGGTGCTCAGACACTAAACAAGGAGACAACTACCCACAAATCCCATGACAAAAACACCTCTCTTAAATAAGACCTTCAATTAAAAGCAGTGAAGAGCAGCTGCTTCCAATTGAAGGTCAACCCCATCAACTAAACATAGAAATAGAAAGACTAGACTAGAACATCGAAATATACTAACATAGAACATTAACCAAAACACCGGAACACTCGAAACAAACACCCCTCTACATAAACACATATCCCAACAAATCCCGAACCACATAAAACAAACACCCCCTGCCACGTCCTGACCAAACTACAATAACAAATAACCCCTTTACTGGTCAGAACGTGACATATGTGGCATCTATGGACCTTGCAAAGTCTCTTCAAAGCACTATTTTCCAGGCTAGTATGTCAAAGAACATGGCGGTTACCAGTGGAGTAAAGTTCTTCACCCTTGTGTTGTCCTAAGGGTCCGCCCCTTTTTAAAGAATATTGCCTAAGAAGACATACCCAAATCTACCTGCCTGTAGCTCATGCCCTGAAGCATGGATATACATATTCTTTGTACCATTTGAAAGGAAACACTTTGAAGTTTGTGTAAATGTGAAAGGAATGTAGGAGAACATAACACAATAGATCTGGTAAAAGATAATACAAAGAAAAAAAAACATTATTTTGTGTTTTTTTTGTACTGTCATCTTTGAAATGCAAGAGAAAGGCCATAACCTATTATTCCAGCCCAGGTGCAATTCAGATTTTGGCTTCTAGATTTCAGCAGTGATGGTGCAAAGTTTCAGACTGATCCAATGAACCATTGCAATTCTGTTCAAAATGTTGTATCAAGACTGCCCAAATGTGTCTAATTTGTTTATTAATAACTTTTCATGTTCAAAATTGTGCACTCTCCTCAAACAATAGCACGGTATTCTTTCACTGTAATAGCTACTGTAAATTGAACAGTGCAGATAGATTTAACAAGAATTTGTCTATGTCCTGAGAAATGTTCTTGTTTGCATTAGCCTACGTTAGCTTAACCGTCCCGTGGATGGGACACCGATCCCAAAGAAGTCTTAACAGCAGAGAAAAACCCCTTAATTACATTGTTTCAACTAGAAATTTGAGGACTTTTCCCAGAGTGACCACAACATTAGAAAAAGTGAAACATCGCCTTTGTTCATATTTCCATGAAAGAAGTATGCCACCAGGGTACAAAGATTGTCTTATGGTCATTTTTGACCCAGCAGGTATAGAATCATTTACACACCACAAAACCACAAAGACACACACACACACACACACAATGAGAAATTTAGATTATGTGTGCTACTGATTGAACTCAGCCAGCAGCTCCTGAAGATGAAGATCACCATGGTTGGCACAGTTAGAAAGAACAAGCCTGAGCTCCCCCCTGCACTCCTCGCAACAAGGGGGAGAGAGGCCTTCTCATCAAAGTTTGCCTTCACCCCCACCACCACTCTAGTTTCTTACCTCCCCAAGAGGAACAATAATGTGGTCCTCCTGAGCACACTGCACAAAACGGCTGAGATCAGTGATCGTGAGGACAGGAAGCCAACCATCATCCTGGACTACAACCACAACAAAGGAGACGTGGACATCCTAGACAAGGTGATTGGAACTTACAGCTGCAGGAGGATGACTGCCCACTGGCCCCTGATCATCTTCCATAACATCATTGATGTGACCTCATACAATGCCTTTGTGACATGGAACAAGATCAACCCTACCTGGATGGCTGATAAGCGGAAGAAGAGGAGGGTGTTCCTGGAGCAGCTGGGAAAGGCACTTGTAACGCCACACATTCAAAGAAGGGAGCGCCTCCCCCGCACAGCAGCTTCTGCAGCGCTTGTGAAAGCTGTTCAAGGGGCTGAATCTTGTCCTGATCCACCTGAGGCTGCAGCTGGGGCAGGCAAGAGGAGGAGATGCCAATTCTGCCCCCCAAAAAGGACTGTTAAACAAATACTGTGTGCTGCACATGTGAGAAATACATCTGCAAAGTCCATGCACACACACTTGCATACTGTCCTATATATGCTAATTAGAGTTGATTGATTTATGTTCTTCACGTTTTTGTTTTGTATCTATTATCTTATTTTATTCTTATTTATTGTTGTTGTTAATGCACCTTGTGGGTGGGGGAAATGGTTAAAAATGGGAGAAGACTAGTATTTTGTAGTTGAATTCCTCATTGTACAGTATATAAGAATATATCACTATGTTGCCAAAAACGTTTGACTGTTAATGTTTCCCTTCAATAAAAGGCATTCAAAACTACTTTCTGCACATTTCTGCTACTCTCTTAGGCTATACAAGTGCAATCTCTTGCTGAAAAATATACGTTTACACCTATGCAGTACCTTTAGCAATAATAATAATAAACCTCTACTTTAGTAAAGAAAACAATTGTAACAGGTGTGTTGTAATAAAAACGGGTGATGTCCACTGATTAAATGCAGTCTTTCTGCATTGTGAAGAGGGAAAACCCAGATATTCACAAAGTTTGTGATGAATGACAGGCTGTACTCTTCATGCAAAATAGATCTGGGGTTTAAAATTCAATTAAGCTACTTTATTTTAAGGGTTTACTCCCCGTAGGACAAGAGTAGTATACAGAATGTTAAGACTACAGTCGTGGCCAAAAGTTTTGAGAATGACACAAATATTAATTTTCACAGTCTGCTGCCTCAGTTTGTATGATGGCAATTTGCATATACTCCAGAATGTTATGAAGAGTGATCAGATGAATTGCAATTAATTGCAAAGATCCTCTTTGCCATGCAAATGAACTGAACCCCCAAAAAACATTTGCACTGCTTTTCAGCCCTGCCACAAAAGAACCAGCTGGCATCATGTCAGTGATTCTCTCATTACCACAGGTGTGAGTGTTGACGAGGACAAGGCTGGAGATCACTCTGTCATGCTGATTGAGTTCGAATAACAGACTGGAAGCTTCAAAAGGAGGGTGGTGCTTGGAATCATTGTTCTTCCTCTGTCAACCATGGTTACCTGCAAGGAAACACGTGCCGTCATCATTGCTTTGCACAAAAAGGGTTTCACAGGCAAGGATATTGCTGCCAGTAAGATTGCACCTAAATCAACCATTTATCGCATCATGAAGAACCTCACAGAGAGCGTTTCAATTGTTGTGACGAAGGCTTCAGGGCACCCAAGAAAGTCCAGCAAGCTCCAGGACCGTCTCCTAAAGTTGATTCAGCTGCGGGATCGGGGCACCACCAGTACAGAGCTTGCTCAGGAATGGCAGCAGGCAGGTGTGAGTGCATCTGCATGCACAGTGAGGCGAAGACTTTTGAAGGATGGCCTGGTGTCAAGAAGGGCAACAAAGAAGCCACTTCTCTCCAGGAAAAACATAAGGGACAGACTGATATTCTGCAAAAGGTACAGGGATTGGACTTCTGAGGACTGGGGTAAAGTCATTTTCTTTGATGAATCCCCTTTCCAATTGTTTGGGGCATCCGTAAAAAACTTGTCCGGAGAAGACAAGGTGAGCGTTACCACCAGTCCTGTGGCATGCCAACAGTAAAGCATCCTGAGACCATTCATGTGTGGGGTTGCTTCTCAGCCAAGGGAGTGGGTTCACTCACAATTTTGCCTAAGAACACAGCCATGAATAAAGAATGGTACCAACACATCCTCCGAGAGCAACTTCTCCCAACCATCCAGGAATAGTTTGGTGACGAACAATGCCTTTTCCAGCATGATGGAGCACCTTGCCATAAGGCAAATGTGATAACTAAGTGGCTCGGGGAACAAAACATAGGTATTTTGGGTCCATGGCCAGGAAACTCCCCAGACCTTAATCTCATTGAGAACGTGTGGTCAATCCTCAAGACGCAGGTGGACACACAAAAACCCACAAATTCTGACAAACTCCAAGCATTGATTATGCAAGAATGGGCTGCCATCAGTCAGGATGTGGCCCAGAAGTTAATTGACAGCATGCCAGGGCGGATTGCAGTGGTCTTGAAAAAGAAGGGTCAACACTGCAAATATTGACTCTGCATCAACTTCATGTAATTGTCAATAAAAGCCTTTAACACTTATGAAATGCTTGTAATTATACTTCAGTTTTCCATAGTAACATCTGACAAAAATATCTAAAGACACTGAAGCAGCAAACTTTGTGGAAATTAATATTTGTGTCATTCTCAAAACTTTTGGCCACGACTGTACACAAAGGTTAAGTAAAAATACTTTAAAGTACTACTTTAGTAGTTTTTTGGGGGTATCTGTACTTTACTTTACTATTTGTATTTTCCATACATTTAAAAAAACAATAAAATGGTGCCATTTGGTTTGGTTAACATAAGGAATTTGAAATGATTTATACTTATATTTTAGCAATTACATTTACTTTTGATACTTAAGTCTATTTCAAACCAAATACTTTTAGACTTTAACTCAAATAGTATTTTATTGGGTTACTTTCACTTTTAGTTGAGCAATTTTCTATTAAAGTATCTTTACTTTTAATCAAGAATGACAATTGTGTACTTTTTCAACCACTGGCGGTTACTGACCAATAAACATTCACGTGGGCGGGGTTTCGCACATAAATGCCTATAAATCAGTCACAGATATTCGTATTGTAACAAAACCTGGTACACATGTTGCAAACACTGTCAAGACTTAACAAATGCAAGCACCTTCATATCAACCGGTGGCACTATAATGAGCATATGGTCTGTTTGACTCAGAGTGATGAAGTTTGGTGCACATACTCAAGGATATAAGTCTAGCTAATTTGTAAAGTATGGTTGAGTTTGTCCACATTGTGGTGCTGTTGGATAGGAAAAACATGAATGCAAGCTTATTGGCTCACCGTGGCCATATTGTCTCAGATAGAGTCTTGGATATGTGCGTCCATAGATACTGTATACCAATTTTGGTGACGATCGGTCCAGCGGTTCTGGTGAAGAAGACGTTTAAAGTTGTCAACATCATTAAAATTGTCCAAAATACATCAAACGCATATTATATTGCATGATCATTTTGATTTTGAGTTCTGATATTTGGCAAGCGTGGTAAACAGTACAGAAGTAGTTCATCCTAGGGCAATGTGTCCAATTTGTCCTGATGGTGGCGCAGTGGACACACAGTAGAACTCCAGCAACGCTGCTTGCTGCTTTAATTATTGTTGTATTTTCTCACAAGACTCAGATTACAAACGTATTTGTAAATGGGGGGTAGTGGCGAAGGTGCATAAAGATGTCAGCATTCAGATATGACTTCATTGTTTTACCCCTATCCACTGAGTTTTTAAACTACGGCGCGTGACATGGTTCAATTGTATTGTATTTTATATGGGATTTAGACACATTCAGATAATGATATACAATGTAACTTCTTTAGATCAAGTTTAGCAGTACAACTAAGAAAATACCTTGGGGAAAAAAAAATATATTTTGAATGCTGAAAGTATCTTAAATAAAATATATTAATTTTAGCTATTGACATGACATGCCTAAAAGATTACATTAAAATATACGTATATATATATTTGTATAATTTCTTGTATTTTAATCCACATATCAGCTTAAAACCAGAATTATTTTCAATTATGCCACATTTTTACCATTAAAGACAGTGTTAACCCTGCTGCTTGTTACAGTTAACCCCGCATATTGTTTGTATACAAATTATTTTCATATTAAGCAAAAGCCTAACTGCTACTTAGTTCCCTGGTCTCCCTATATGATTTATTGTGTAATTTGTTGTACACATACTTCATCCATCACTTTGCACTTATTTTTTTGCAATTCTTTATATGATATCAACAGTCCTATTAAAAATATTGTGATGACATCCCAACAAATAGAATGACACAATGTGCAAAGACAAGTTCCCATGAAACAGACCTTCAGAACTTCCGGTCCCCACAAAAAAAACAAAAAAAAACAATGATCGCCATCACAGAACACAAAGAACTCAATTAAGCGTTACAGGGGAATGAATTGGTGGTGATGGTGATGTGTTTGGTATTCTTCAGAGAGCAGGCCTTCTCTCCTATGTCGCCAAACCCAAAACTTCTCTGGTAAGTGACGTATGTTCAGTATTTGAAGACTTGAGGGCTATAAACCCATGACACTGAGAAATGGCAGATGCCCCGGGGGAAATTTCAACCATGAGGAAGCGCAGCGGAATAACAGATCACACCTGAGCCTGGTGACTTATTCACAACTCCTCCCATATCCCACTCCTCCCATATTACAACTCCTCCCATATCACAACTCCTCCCACATTACAACACCCTCCCACATTACAACACCCTCCCATATCACAAGTCCTCCCATATCACAACTCCTCCAATATTTCAACACCCTCCCATATCACAAGTCCTCCCATATCACAACTCCTCCAATATTTCAACACCCTCCCATATCACAAGTCCTCCCATATCACAACTCCTCCCACATTACAACACCCTCCCATATCACAACTCCTGCCATATTACATACACTCCCATATCACAACTCCTCCCACATTACAACACCCTCCCATATCACAACTCCTCCCACATCACAACTCCTCCCACATTACAACACCCTCCCATATCACAACTCCTCCCACATTACAACTCCCATATTACATGTTGTGTCCTTCAATACCAAATGATTGGCACTTCTTTGTGTGTTTGTTTTAGGAACTTTCATTTGTTATCTCTAGTATAGAATGAGGATGAAATATGTTCACAAGAATGACTGGAGATAGATAATGCGTACGTAGTGACTTAACATGCCCCATTGCTTGGTTTCACAATGCAGATAGTCCCCGGTATGAACAGAAAGATGGAGGTTTTCTAACTGCGACTGGGATTTTCATGTGGGTTTAATGCGAGAGCGTTTGAGGTTGGCATTATGTTCTCTATTTGAATAAGGAGAAAAACAAAGGATCTCTGTTGAGGTTGCACAGTGTGCAGGTATGCAATCTTCTATCCTGTCAAAGACTACATTTCACATACTTTTGAAAGAGCAATGGAAAAACAAACCATTTATTACCAATGAATGTTTGAATTGGCCCACTGCTGAAACTGATAGGAGACTTTATCATACCCAATATGAATTTAAACGTTTAATGAAACAGAATGATTTAGTTTGGCAATGTGTCACCACTTTAGGTAGTTTTACATGTTGGTTTTGTTTTACCAATGTAAGGATTGCTGAGTTGACTCTGACGTCTCTAGGTACACTGTGTATACATAGTGTGTGAGTGTAGAGCGGGTAACGTTGTTATCTTCCGGATACTAGATAACTCAGAGATACTAGAGAGAGCATTGAGTTAAGGGATTCTAAAGGGCCGTGGCATTGATAGAGTTCGATGTGCCATGAACACTGTGTTTACACATAGTGCGTAGTTAATGAGAGACAGTGTTGTACCTTCCACACAAGGAAGGGTAACAATACATGTGTGTTTAAGTCATTTTGTCACCCAACATATGAATGAGAATGACTGAAGATCTTAGATGACTACCTTTAAGATGTAAGTGCTCTTTATACCATTTAACCTCAGTCTGACATTACTTTCCAAACCAACATCCAGCCATCAAAATGTTTCCATTTCCATGGTGCTGAGCGGAACATGCCACATCCTATCTGATATGGAATGTAAAGTCATATTTTTTTTAAGCAAAACCATCTCGTTCAAGATTACTGTCAGTGCACATTAATTGCGTTCGGATAGTGTGCATTCAGCCAATCAGGGAACAGAGAGCAGAAAACCAAAACTGAGCCCAACAATTATCAAGCAATCAAGCTCTTTCATGTCTCTGGCATCACCCTTTCTCCCGGAGAGGATTATATTCATTTGCAGAACAAGACTGGACAAAACAACCCAAAATATTAACAGTAAGTGCCTGTCAGCGCTTTAAAATACATCTAATTTCTTTCACTGTATTATTTCAGAGAGAGTTTTACAGATACAGGGCAGGCGTCATGTAATGTCATAGGCTGCAGAGAAATATGCATTTACCAGTTTTCTGGATATTCAACTCACTGCTGAAGCTACAGTGAGTGTAAATCCTCTGAGACTTCAGGAAGAAGTATTCTAGAACATTACAACTCAAGGACCAACTTGACCAACTGAAGACCTATGTTAATCGAACGCAGCATGGATGTCACACACAGTTCTGCAAGCACTAGTTTTGTCACAGAATACTGGTTAGGATCTCTACACAACAGAACTACTGTCAAGCTGACTGCAGATACCAGTCTAAACTGGTACCATCATGTCTATCACTCTAACAGAAATAGGGTTTTAAAATAGTTGATGTCAACATCATCCTTTAGTTAATGAAACCTGTCCTCCTATGCTGCTCTCAAGCCACAATGAGACAAAAACAACATCCACTTCCTCTTTGGTATAAGCCTCTGAAAACGCACACCGGATGACTTGTATTAGGGGCCCTAATATTATTAATGGCTTGATTACTAAGAGGAGAGAGAAAGGGAGAAAGAGAGAGGGGAGATATCCCCTTTAGGGTGGAGGGGACGTCGGCCCTTTATTTCGGGGACAGGGCCCTCCTGGGCTGTTAATCGGAGGCCTATCCTCTGCTCCTCTATCTGTCCAGTAATGCTACGTATCCCCCAGAGGTACAGAGAATAACCGTGTCTGTCTTTCTCTATATTTAGAACATCAGGTTGTGGTTTTAAAGGGAAAGTCAAAAGATGCCATTCTTTATTAATGTCTGAGGATATTAAATTGGTTGAGTTAGTTTCCCGCGACCGCCCCGGGGGCTTCACCTTTTCAAATATAACAAATGCCTCAATTAAAATCCCTTTCAAACACCATGCTTATTTTTCGATAACAATCGCCTTCCCTTCACTGTCTCCTTCTCTATCTCTCTCTCCGTCTCTCTATCTTTCTCTCCCTCTCCCAGAGGAGACATGATGACATATTGGGACGTGCAGAGCAGATGATGCTCCCACAGAAAGAGGGATGGAGGGATGGGAGAGCTAGTTAGAGGAAAGGAGGAGATGAGAGGCAGGCCCTGTGAACCAGCAGATGGCAGGACAAGAGCAGTAATACAACGCTTTACTGTGAAACACATTAGACGTTTGGGCTGCGGGGGGTCCTCAGCCTACACACATCTCATTTACCGTTGGTTAGAGCGACATCACACTACAGCAAATCCAAACTTCATTCTCAACTCCCATTCAGCACATTATGTATTTGCTTTTGGCAATATTCTATGAAGGCCGAGGAGAGAATGCAGATGTTATTGTAAGTGAGAAAAATGCTTTAATGAAGGACTGTCTGCTTTATGTTTCATCTGTTTGTATGATGAACTGACTGACCAAATACATTTCTACCACTTTAAAAAAGTTCACTATTTGTGGCATAATGCTTACATACAGTTTGCACATCTCTCAGTGTTCAAGGGAAGTCACTTTGTATATTTGAATAGTGGCCAGACACTTTGTCCCTATTTGAGGCTTA
This sequence comes from Salmo trutta, assembly GCF_901001165.1. NCBI lineage: Eukaryota > Metazoa > Chordata > Actinopteri > Salmoniformes > Salmonidae > Salmo > Salmo trutta. The sequence goes on from NC_042958.1 coordinate 7,938,925, forward strand.
AAGGAAATAAGAGTCTAATTGAATTATATATTGTTGGGCCGTCGTTGTCATTTGGATGATGTAATGTATTAGGGTCTGTCGAGGATGCCTGGCTTTAATAAAATACCACTTACAGACAGTGAATAACAGAAAACAACTAAATGCAAAAAACATGTCCTGCTTGTTCCGCTAAGATCCATGACCATGATCAGCATCTGAAGTCCAAAGTGAACCACATTTCTGCCTGTTGTTGTTTAGCCCGACTTGACTGTTCCCAGATAAAGCTGGAGGGAGGAAAACTAAATACAAACTCTTTCACATTCAGTAATAATGAGTAATTTAGAATTGTCAGTCCCCATTTTCAGTGTTGGTTACACGCTGTTTTGATGTTATTACCTTGACCACGATTTCTGATGTAAAAGCTGGTCGACTATGACAAATCAATTCCAATTTAATTTAATACAAAAAAAACAAACAAGACTTTATGTTCAAATTGTATAAGTTAAATGGGATTATATAGTATATGGATGGAAGTATTTAGATGGCACAATATACTCTTTCCATGTTAAAGACAAAACAAGTCTTCCTTCTCTCAGGGCGAATTCCCACAGGTTCTCAGTGAAGGACAACAATAAGCTCCCAGCTAAGTATGCTCGCTACAGCTCAACATATTTTATACAAACATTTCTTCTTAGACTAAACCAATAGCGTATGATATCTTGATCTGAAAAGATCAGGTCATATACCACACAGAAAGCTCATGCCTTTTGGGTTTTTGGTCTTTTGTTTCCAACTAGATTCTAGTTGATAGGATCTCATGACAGTTACCGTACTACGGTGTCATGGTTTGTATTGGATTATATTGTCCCATTAATATTGAGTAATGTTTGTAGAACTATACAGAAATTGCGATAATCCCTGGTGACATTGTCCTAACAGCCACCCAACCTTAGAGAACAACTCTTTCTGACTGCAGTAGAAATGCATTAGTTCTCTACATCACACACACTAACTTTGTTGACTAACATTTATGATCATATTCCTTAAACTCTATCAGATTGTAAGATATTTGAGACATTGAATATGATGTAAAACATCGAGGGTAGAGCCTTTATTTTTCCCTGTGATCAGTAGCAAAGTTGTGTCTGGTTTTTAGTCGAGTTAGATAAAATGTCAGGATGATTTGTAAGATTTGCAAACGATATAAAATGCCAGATCACACTGCTGAGTATGCCTATTGGTTCAGATCACACTGCTGAGTATGCCTATTGGTTCAGATCACACTGCTGCGTATGCCTATTGGTTCAGATCACACTGCTGAGTATGCCTATTGGTTCAGATCACACTGCTGAGTATGCCTATTGGTTCAGATCACACTGCTGAGTATGCCTATTGGTTCAGATCACACTGCTGCGTATGCCTATTGGTTCAGATCACACTGCTGCGTATGCCTATTGGTTCAGATCACACTGCTGAGTATGCCTATTGGTTCAGATCACACTGCTGCGTATGCCTATTGGTTCAGACCACACTGCTGCGTATGCCTATTGGTTCAGATCACACTGCTGCGTATGCCTATTGGTTCAGATCACACTGCTGCGTATGCCTATTGGTTCAGATCACACTGCTGAGTATGCCTATTGGTTCAGATCACACTGCTGCGTATGCCTATTGGTTCAGATCACACTGCTGAGTATGCCTATTGGTTCAGATCACACTGCTGAGTATGCCTATTGGTTCAGATCACACTGCTGAGTATGCCTATTGGTTCAGATCACACTGCTGCGTATGCCTATTGGTTCAGATCACACTGCTGAGTATGCCTATTGGTTCAGATCACACTGCTGAGTATGCCTATTGGTTCAGATCACACTGCTGCGTATGCCTATTGGTTCAGATCACACTGCTGAGTATGCCTATTGGTTCAGATCACACTGCTGCGTATGCCTATTGGTTCAGATCACACTGCTGAGTATGCCTATTGGTTCAGATCACACTGCTGAGTATGCCTATTGGTTCAGATCACACTGCTGCGTATGCCTATTGGTTCAATTGTAAAAGCTAATAAAAAGACCTTGAGATATGATTAATAAACATAGTTTAATGCTTTAGCTTATATTTGATCTTGTATTTACATACTGCATATAATTGTATCATATTGAAAATAACACAGAAACCCTGAGTGAACACTTTTAAGTGACCAATAAAATTTGATTTGATTTGAATGTTCACCTGAGAGACCAGAAATAGCAGGAGACAATAGGGACAAACAGAGATGTCTTTGCTTCTGAACAAAGCTACGTCCTCACTATTTCCTCGGCCTTTCTCAGGCTACAACTGAAGAGTGGAGCGGTATTTGTCTGTATTTGTTTTCCCTTAATATCTCAATCTCTTTGATCTGTTTGCTAACAGTATAGTTTTTGCCAGTCTGTTAGGTGTCTCTTCCAGGACTCACTGCCATCTTGGCTTGATGTGCACTTCTTCACTTCTTCAGCCCAAATCCTGATTTACCTCCTAGATTCCGTCAGTGGTTCCCAATTAGAGCGAAGCACTGAAAACGTGCTGAGACCGACCTCTATTTAGAGACACAAAAAAATGTTTGGTGGTTCACCGTTTTAAATGAAATTGTTGGTATCCCGGAGAGTGCCTATCAGAAATGATTAAAAAAGAGTGGAATATGGTGTATGAAGTGTCAAGGCGTGTCAGCACAGGCTAACGGACCGCGCTGAGAAGTGGAACCTATTAGCATGGCAGCGCATAGCAACCTGCTCCGTGCGTAGCCCAGAGCCATGATCTTAACACAGTGCAAACCACATCGGTTTCTACCCGGTACACCTCTTTGAAGTTTGGTGGTGGTTCACTGTGATGGGGAGGTTGAGTAGCAAGTGGGAGTTGCAGGTTGACAGACAGTGTTTACTAAGTATGCAGAAAATGACTGGCTGTATTTAATCCTCCCTACTGTAGGAATGTGATAGAAAGAAATAGACTTCTGGCACCTCAGCTCTAATACTGCTGCATGGATTACTGATATGGAATTTATACAAGCATATGTGTTATATGCTTCACTTTTATATACTGTATAATATATATACCACTCTTTAAATCCCAAATATACCACATGAAGTTCAACACTTTTTATGTTGTCTTGTAACCTACAGTGTAATGATTTACTGTATGTATACAATTTCACTATATCACCATACTACAGTCAAAGTAGCAAAAATATATGAAAAGTTCAAATGAATAAGAAGCATTGACATTACACCCTCAGGACAGACATTACACCCTCAGGACAGACATTACACCCCCTCAGGACAGACATTACACCCTCAAGACAGACATTACACCCTCAGGACAGACATTACACCCTCAGGACAGACATTACACCCCCTCAGGACAGACATTACACCCCCAGGACTAACATTACACCCCCTCAGGACAGACATTACACCCCAGGACTAACATTACACCCCCTCAGGACAGACATTACACCCTCAGGACAGACATTACACCCTCAGGACAGACATTACACCCCCTCAGGACAGACATTACACCCTCAGGACAGACATTACACCCTCAGGACAGACATTACACCCCCAGGACAGACATTACACCCTCAGGACAGACATTACACCCCCAGGACAGACATTACATCCTCAGGACAGACATTACACCCTCAGGACAGACATTACACCCTCAGGACAGACATTACACCCCCTCAGGACAGACATTACACCCCCAGGACTGAAATTACACCCTCAGGACTGACATTATACCCCCAGGACAGGTAGTATGTGACATTAAACCCTCAGGACAGGTAGTGTGTGACATTACACCCTCAGGACAGACATTACACCCTCAGGACAGAGATTACACCCCCAGGACTAACATTACACCCCCAAGACTGACATTACACGCCCCAAGACTGACATTACTCCCCCAAGACTGACATTACTCCCCCAAGACTGACATTACACCCCCAGGACAGGTAGTGTGTGACATTACACCCCCAGGACAGACATTACACCCCCAGGACAGACATTACCCCCTCAGGACAGGTAATATATGACATTACATCCCCAGGACAGGTAGTATGTGGCATTACACCCCCAGGACAGACATTACCCCCTCAGGACCGACATTACCCCCTCAGGACAGGTAATATGTGACATTACATCCCCAGGACAGGTAGTATGTGGCATTACACCCCCAGGACAGACATTACACCCCCTAGCACAGGTAGCATGTGTCTATGTACTGTGCTTTGGTAGTGTGTGAGAGTTATGCATAGAGATCCAGCTTTTCACTCAAGAGATAGATATAGGACTCATCTTTGTATATGTGCCATTATAGCATCTGTGACAGCATCGACAGCTCCTTTGAAGCTATCGCCATTTTAAAGTTGTCAATTTTCTTCTTCAATAGCTGATTACTCCCAAACCATAGGAAACCCCACCCAGTTGGCTACTTTAAAATGGTGTAAGCCCTCAATGTCAATGTCCATACTAAACCAGGTGATATCCATGATGAGTCCTCTATCTATCTCCCTGCTATAAAACACACCTTTCTGACTGATCACCTCCCTACCTTGCCCCTCCTGGTCCCTCCCCAAGGGCTCTGGAAGCTTTATGCTCTGCTTATGGATTATATAAGTCAAAATCAAGAGACAAGGGGTTGAGCATCCTCGTCACCACTTTAAATTAGCTGTACAATGAGAAAAGACCTGCACTCCGCTGCAGCGGATCCACTTCCTGAAGAGTTAGAGAAATGGAGAATGAGAGAGATAGAAAAGTCTTTGTTACTCCCGTTCTCTTGTTTTTCACCTGTGTGAAGAATTGGTGTTGGCTTGGCTGGTAGACATGTGTATGCAGGAGGGATAGGTAGAACTGTAATATGATGCTTCAGAGGTTTAGAGCCAACTAGCTGCTCAAAGTATTTTATTTTATAGTCCAGTTAAATTGAATAGTTTGTATTAGAAATACTGTATCATAACTGTCCCGATGCAGGCTTATTTAATGAACACCTGGAGTCTTATGACCTGCGTCTTCATCCCCCTTGAAATAAACAACTAAACATGTTACCTTTCAGACTGAGAAATATAAACAACACGAGCGAAACACCAGGGGCATGATCTCTACCCCCAACGCCCCCTTCCTCCCCCTCTCCCTCCTTCCTCTTCCTCTCCTCTCCATTCCTCTCCCCTCTCCTCTCCTTCTCTCCATCCTCCTCCTCTCCCTCCATCCTCCTCTCTCTCCATCCTCCTCTCCCTCCTTCCTCTCCTCTCCTCTCCTCTCCTCTCCTCTCCTCTCCTCTCCTCTCCTCTCCTCTCCTCTCCTCTCCTCTCCATCCTCCTCCTCGCCCTTCTTCTCCTCTCCATCCCCCTCCTCTCCTCTCCCTCCCTCCATCCTCCTCTCCTTCCTCCTCCTCTCCTCTCCATCCTCCTCCTCTCCCTCTATCCTCCTCCTCTCCCTCCATCCTCCTCTCCTCTCCATTCTCCTCCTCTCTCTCCATCCTCCTCTCCGTCCTCCTCTCCTCTCCTCCTCTCCCTCTATCCTCCTCCTCTCCCTCCATCCTACTCTCCTCTCCATTCTCCTCCTCTCTCTCCATCCTCCTCTCCCTCCTCTCCTCTCCTCTCCATCCCCCTCCTCTCCTCTCCCTCCCTCCCTCCATCCTCCTCCTCTCCATCCCCCTCCTCTCCATCCCCCTCCTCCTCCTCTCCATCCCCCTCCTCCTCCTCTCCATCCCCCTCCTCCTCCTCTCCATCCCCCTCCTCCTCCTCTCCATCCTCCTCCTCTCCATCCCCCTCCTCTCCATCCCCCTCCTCCTCCTCTCCATCCCCCTCCTCCTCCTCTCCATCCCCCTCCTCCTCCTCTCCATCCCCTTCCTCCTCCTCTCCATCCCCCTCCTCTCCTCTCCTCTCCATCCCCCTCCTCTCCTCTCAATCCCCCTCCTCTCCATCCCCCTCCTCCTCCTCTCCATCCCCCTCCTCCGCCTCTCCATCCCCCTCCTCTCCTCTCAATCCCCCTCCTCCTCCTCTCCACCCCCCTCCTCTCCATCCCCCTCCTCCTCCTCTCCATCCCCCTCCTCCTCCTCTCCATCCCCCTCCTCTCCATCCCCCTCCTCCTCCTCTCCATCCCCCTTCTCCTCCTCTCCATCCCCCTCCTCTCCATCCCCCTCCTCTTCCTCTCCATCCCCTTCCTCCTCCTCTCCATCCCCCTCCTCTCCTCTCCTCTCCATCCCCCTCCTCTCCATCCCCCTCCTCCTCCTCTCCATCCCCCTCCTCTCCTCTCAATCCCCCTCCTCTCCTCTCAATCCCCCTCCTCTCCATCCCCCTCTTCTACTCTCCATCCCCCTCCAGAGTCTAGAGAGCATCACAACAGGGGCCTGAGCACTTAATCAGTCACCGCGCCACATTTCGATATCAAGCATTTTATATGACTTTATTGACTCAACTTGTATGCTCTTCTTCATCTTGACAGTAAGGAATGGGCTGACCGTGCTCTTTGGAAATTGGAGGCCATTTGTGGCTGACTCCGTGCTCAAGCATATGACTGATGGCCAACCCTAGAGGACTTTCTGAGGTATCACTGAAAAATAAACTTTTCTGGATAAAGGAAGAGAAAAAAACACTACCACACACTGTTGCATCATATCATAAAAACTGGTACCGAGATATTTGTTTAAAATAATGACCAAAAGGAAGATTTTTCTCATGCATTATTGTGTTATGGATATTTTATTACTAACAAGGTTATTTAAACTAACTATTTGAACACTGCCTAAACACCTTTCGTGTCAGTCTAATTTAAGTATAGATATGCTACGGTTTACTCTCAGACTTCTTCTTGCCAAGGCGACCTTGCTTGAAGGACCCAACGTAGTCGCTTGAAGCTCTCAGCAAACCCCCCACAGAGTGTCTCCTCTCTTCAAATTAAAGATGAGCGCTGCCTACTCTGTAGCTACTCTACCTTTGGCATTGGTCTCCACTAATTACTCTGAGCTGTTAAGGGAGACATATCTGGGGAATGAGACAGAAGGACCTACAAACCCACTTAATGCATAATCCTATTTTTCCCAATTGTTCTTGATAGCTTTGTTTTATCTGACCTGTTGGCTGTGCCATTGCTTCAATCCCACTTAGAATGCGTAGGCCTTATACCGTAGTCATTTCATTGCTAATACCTTTGTATTACATTGTATTTACATAGGTATAGATGCCATTAGTATAAGACATGGTGTAATATGTACTGTAAAGTGATTAATCTAATTGAGAACCATTGGGAAGGTTACATTTTGTGTTACTCAACAAGCGCTGTGGGTCAAGTGTCATGATTAGCTTGAAGATGGCAGCTAGCTTCCTCTTTTTAAAAGTTGTGAATGATTCTGAATTGGACTGTCAGGTGTCGATGTCCTTTGGGTTAAGCATGGCAATGATGCTGATCTATTTCAAGTGATGGAAAAATATTATTGTAAATATACGGCGGGACTAGCAGGCTCTAAGCGGTGTGTTCCATGCTCTCCGCTCTGACAGGGTAGTATATGGTAAGTGTGTGCAGTGACCGTACCACATGCCCTCAGGTACATGGTAAAGGCTCCGTCGCCTCTTTGACCAAGGCCAGACTGAGCAGCTGGGGAATACTGAAACCATAAACAGGTTTAATTCACTGTAAAACAATATCCCAACAAGAGCTTCAGTAGAAACCCAACGAAGCCCAGCTAAACCTGTGCTAGCTGAGTAAATATGAAAACAGCCGTTATACTTTAAAACAGCAAATTAGCAGGATAAATCATGTCCAACTGCAGTCAGCCATAGTGGTATGTGATCTGGTTTAGAGTACCATAAACTGCTCCATTTAACTCCATTTGTCTCCCACTGGCTCTCTCTCTCTCTTGCTAAATAAGGGTATCAATTAGGGTAAAGCACTTGGCAAAAGCTCCCAAGTTAACCATCAGCTGAAGCATGAATGGATCTTGGGGGATATTGACTGCAGCAGCAATAGGCTTGTAAGTGGGCTGACCAAGGGTAATTAAACCAGTATTATCATGTAAAAGCATTTATGGTTATTTGCTGGATATATGGCCCAAGCAGACACACTCTCCACTGTAGAATAAGTAAGATGGTATAGGAGTAACGTCTTAACAGGACACAGGGGATAGTCAAGACCAACCTATCGCCCGCTATAGAAGGTGTCCTTGATCTATGTGCAATTACATTATAATTACACAGATAATTACTGTATGGCCAAGATTAATAACTTTATTAAGGAAAATTGAAAAAAGGAGAAAACGTATATGTTGGACTAGCGAGGCTAAATTTATGGAAAGTCAATTAAAAGGCTTATTTTGTATCTCATTATCCACGTATCTTACCATGGAAAGGCACCTTGAGAAGCTACATTTAAAATGTACAAAAAGGGCAGAAGTCCCTCGCACAATTAATCCAGGAGTTGGTAAAAATGTCATCATTATCGCAAAAATTACTTTTTCAGTGAATTATAAGAGCCTGGTGTAAAAATGAGTTTGTGTTAGCTTTCTTACCAACATACCATCTTCATTACAAGCCAATCAGACAAACATGCTGAAATGACAAATGGCCATAGTCCCTGAATATTGTCCTTTACGAGTACCCATTGTTCAAGGGGAAAGTTGTCAAACTGAATGTATTCAAACTGAATCAGAGAGGTGCGGAGGGCTGCCTTAATCGACATCCATGTCTTCGTCACCCGGGGAACAGTGGGTTAACTGCCTTGCTCGGGTGCAGAGTGACAGATTTTTACCTTGTCAGCTCGGGGATTCGATCCAGCAACCTCTCTCCCCTGCCACCAGACATAGTCTCTCTCCCCCTGCTACCAGACATAGTCTCTCTCCCCTGCTACCAGACATAGACTCTCTCCCCCTGCTACCAGACATAGTCTCTCCCCCTGCTACCAGACATAGTCTCTCTCCCCTGCTACCAGACATAGTCTCTCCCCCCTGCTACCAGACATAGTCTCTCCCCCCTGCTACCAGACATAGTCTCTCCCCCCTGCTACCAGACATAGTCTATCCCCCCTGCTACCAGACATAGTCTCTCTACCCTGCTACCAGACATAGTCTCTCCCCCTTGCTACCAGACATAGTCTCTCTCCGCCTGCTACCAGACATAGTCTCTCCCCCCTGCTACCAGACATAGTCTCTCTCCCCCCTGCTACCAGACGTAGTCTCTCCCCCCTGCTACCAGACATAGTCTCTCCTCTGCTACCAGACATAGTCTCTTTCCCCTGCTACCAGACATAGTCTCTCCCCCCTGCTACCAGACATAGTCTCTCTCCCCTGCTACCAGACATAGTCTCTCCCCCCTGCTACCAGACATAGTCTCTACCCTGCTACCAGACATAGTCTCTCCCCCCTGCTACCAGACATAGTCTCTCCCCCCTGCTACCAGACAAAGTCTCTCTCCGCCTGCTACCAGACATAGTCTCTCCCCCCTGCTACCAGACATAGTCTCCACCCTGCTACCAGACATAGTCTCTCCCCCCTGCTACCAGACATAGTCTCTCCCCCCTGCTACCAGACATAGTCTCTCTCCCCTGCTACCAGACATAGTCTCTCCCCCCTGCTACCAGACATAGTCTCTCTCCCCTGCTACCAGACATAGTCTCTCTCCCCTGCTACCAGACATAGTCTCTCTCCCCTGCTACCAGACATAGTCTCTCCCCTGCTACCAGACATAGTCTCTCCCCCCTGCTACCAGACATAGTCTCTCTCCCTGCTACCAGACATAGTCTCTCTCCCCTGCTACCAGACATAGTCTCTCTCCCCTGCTACCAGACATAGTCTCTCCCCCCTGCTACCAGACATAGTCTCTCCCCCCTGCTACCAGACATAGTCTCTCCCCCCTGCTACCAGACATAGTCTCTCTCCCCTGCTACCAGACATAGTCTCTCTCCCCTGCTACCAGACATAGTCTCCACCCTGCTACCAGACATAGTCTCTCCCCCCTGCTACCAGACAGAGTCTCTACCCTGCTACCAGACATAGTCTCTCCCCCCTGCTACCAGACATAGTCTCTCCCCCCTGCTACCAGACATAGTCTCCCTCCCTCAGCTTCCTCCCTCAGCTTCCTCCCTCAGCCTCTTCCCTCAGCCTCTTCCCTCAGTCTTCTCCCTCAGCCTCCTCTCTCGGCTTCCTCCCTCTGCTTCCTCCCTCAGCCTCCACCCTCAGCCTCCACCCTCAGCTTCCTCCCCCAGCCTCTTCCCTCAGCCTTCTCCCTCAGCCTCCTCCCTCAGCCTCCTTCCTCAGTCTCCTCTCTCGGCTTCCTCTCTCAGCTTCTTCCCTCAGCCTCCTCCCTCAGCCTCCACCCTCAGCTTCCTCCCTCAGCCTTCTCCCTCAGCCTTCTCCCTTAGCCTCCTCCCTCAGCCTCCTCCCTCAGCCTCCCTCAGCCTCCCTCAGCCTCCTCCCTCAGCCAAAGAGGGATGTGTATGCTGTATTAATAGACAAGGTCTTAATGTGAACTGTGACCTCTACTCCAGCACCAAGATATTGGAGGATATTGGAGTCTAACCGATGCCGTTGTTAGGGGAGACGGAGGCCAGCAAACCCTTAGTATTTATCTTTTATATATTGTGTAGAATGTGTATTTTCTGGGAATTCCACAATAAAATGACTGTTATTTATCATTATAAACCTCTTTATCATTTAGTCAATAAAAGACCTCTCACTTTTTCTCTCCTTTCCCTCCACTGCGCGCTAGAAGTCAAATATCTGTATTAGTCTCCCCCTGCCCGGGGGCGAACGGTGTCAAAAGCTAAATCATGATCAGCCGTGTCTTTCTGGCTAAATCGTGTATGAAGGCCTCAGGCGGAAAGGTGCACATGCTCATTACTTGAGACAGAGAGAGAAGTTTTCACACACAACAGTGGCCATTTTCATCCCCTCACATGCACACATACGCAAAGAGAGAGGGTCACAAGGCGACCTTTGACCTTTTCTTTTTTCCTTTCTAGATTCTAGATTTGATTTACAATGCAAATCAGGAGGATGTTTGGTCCTGAAACATCATTTTTCCCCCTAAAGTGACAACGTGAGAAAATAGAACCAGATACGACTATTTAAACAGTAAATAATGGTAGTAGGTTATCATATTTAGTCTCACTAAAGTCAAATTAGGCCTGTCCCATCCAAGTCAGTACCTAGCAAAAATAAGTGTTGTCTTTCACTGTACAGTGAGAAAAGCCCAGTCGCTGCACAGGAACCGACTGCTCGTGGTATTGTGTCAGCTCACGGGGGCTCGCTTAGTTGCTTGCATGCATTTAGTGCAGATCAAGCGAGGCATCGAGCAGTCCTTTCACCTGACGGACATTATCACCTTGGTTGTACATAGGGGAGCCAGGCTGTCTCCCACTGGGCAGGCACTTCCTGCTAGTGCTAATTAATTAAAAGGGCAGGTTGCCCACAGTGGAAAGTGGGCCCTGAGCCTTTTCATCTATTGCAGACAGGAAGTCTAGAGATTTATCACCTCACTCCAATGCCATTCCCCATTTCAAACCCCAGGAGGCAATGGATCTACCTGCAGTCAGGCTGTTTTCTGGCTTTGTTGTACAGTAATGTAGTTCGGCAATAATTCCTTATTTCCCTGTTTAGATCTGAATTGCATGTTGTGTGTTTCCATGTTCCCATGTCTCCATGTTTCCATGTTTCTCTCTTTGACTCAATCTTTCACATGACTGCTCCGTTTGATGACGCTTGACTTTTGTTTCAGCGCAACTGAAAATAAAATGGTTTTGTTACATTTGAAAAGTCTGTTTCGTTGTGCCCTAACACTGCCTTCTATGTATGTCTTCTACAACCGTAACAACAGGCCGTAACAACAGGCCGTAACAACAGGCCGTAACAACAGGCCGTAACAACAGGCCGTAACAACAGGCCGTAACAACAGGCCGTAACAACAGGCCGTAACAACAGGCCGTAACAACAGGCCGTAACAACAGGCCGTAACAACAGGCCGTAACAACAGGCCGTAACAACAGGCCGTAACAACAGGCCGTAACAACAGGCCGTAACAACAGGCCGTAACATCCCAGCACACCACTCAACTCAACTTATTGCCCTATCACACTGTTTACATACAGACCTTGTAGTATATTTGTCAGTAAATTGAAAAAATTAGCAACCCCGAAAATAGACCCGGCATACAAGTCAAAGGAAATAATACGACCGCATTTAATGAAAGATTGAATTTTCATTTACTCACTATTGACTGGAGCTGAAAGGCCCATTTTTTATTGTATTGGCAATGGCATGATGCGGCCCATTAGTGCTGTATTGGAATTGGTTTGTTTGTTTTTTCTCTGTCTTTCCTCAGTGTTGTGAGACAGCTCCAAGCTAAGAGAGGGCATGGGAGAAGTGTGTATGACTGCCACAACTTTCCCCAAAACAACACACTACTGTTCTGATCCTGTCTGCACCTCTCTTTTTCTCAGATCTCCACAGATCATCAGGTAATTTGCCATTGATTTGTTGTTCCCACTCTGCCTTGACACATCAATGAAAATCTAATTCCATTCGCAAGATGGTATCGGCCTTGTCTCCACAAAGTGACAAGACACATTGCAGCTGCAGTTAACCGAATAAGAGTCTTGTTGGCTCAATTCGTGTTAGGTCATCACGAACCGACCTGCACCACCATGGCCCATTCATTTAGTGCAGGTTTCTAATTGGCGAGGGAACTGAGAATGTAACTTCATCTTAATTCTGCAAATCCTCGAAAGACTGCTTAATCGCTACACTCTTAGAAAGTAAGGTGCTATCTAGAACCAAAAAGAGTTGTTCGGCTGTCCCCATAAGATAAGCTTTTGAAGAACCCTTTTGGTTCCAAGTATACCCTTTCCACAGAGGATTCTACATGGAATCCAAAATAGTTCTACCTGGAACCAAAAAGGGTTCTCCTATGCGGACAGCCGCAAAACGCTTTTGGAACCCTTCTTTCTAAGAGTGTACCAAGAAAATATTTGCAAATGTTCACACTCAATATTTGACTCTAAAGGCCTCAGACCAAGGTTCAAACAGTATTGGTTTTATTTCCAATACTTTGGCCGTTTGATTGAGCGTACATGGAGTGCCATATTGGTGTGGTTTGCACATTTGGGATTATTGCATTGGTTCCATTGCACCAGGCATCCTCAATCAAGCACAGAAAGAAAACAAATGCTATTTGAACCTTTAGTTCTGGAAGGTATACATATCCACATTACTGTCCAAACAAAGGACCTTGTAATCCTTTGAGGTCAAATTACTTTCCCCTATAATTACCTCCTCAACTAGGCCTCCTGTATCTCTTAGAGAATGAGCTGTGGAGACCTAAATGAATGAGCTGTGGAGACCTAAATGAATGAGCTGTGGAGACCTAAATGAATGGGCTGTGGAGACCTAAATGAATGAGCTGTGGAGACCTAAATGAATGTGCTGTGGAGACCTAAATGAATGAGCTGTGGAGACCTAAATGAATGGGCTGTGGAGACCTAAATGAATGAGCTGTGGAGACCTAAATGAATGAGCTGTGGAGACCTAAATGAATGAGCTGTGGAGACCTAAATGAATGAGCTGTCGAGACCTAAATGAATGAGCTGTGGCGACCTAAATTAATGTGCTGTGGAGACTTAAATGAATGTGCTGTGGAGACCTAAATGAATGAGCTGTGGAGACCTAAATTAATGTGCTGTGGAAACCTAAATGATTGAGCTGTGGCGACCTAAATGAATGTGCTGTGGAGACCTAAATGAATTTGCTGTGGAGACCTACATTAATGTGCTGTGGAAACCTAAATGATTGAGCTGTGGAGACCTAAATTAATGAGCTGTGGAAACCTAGATGAATTAGATGTGGAGACCTAAATGATAGGGATGTGGAGACTTAAATGAATGAGCTGTGGATACCTAAATGAATGTCCTGTGGAGAATTAAATTAATGAGCTGAGGAGATCTAAATTAATGTTCTGTGGAGACCTAAATGAATATTCTGTGGAGACCTAAATTAATGTTCTGTGGAGACCTAAATTAATGAGCTGTGGAGACCTAAATGAATGGTCTGTGGAGACCTAAATGAATGAGTTGTGGAGACCTAAATGAATGAGCTGTGGAGACCTAAATGAATTAGCTGTGGCGACCTAAATTAATGTGCTATGGAGACTTAAATGAATTTGCTGTGGAGACCTAAATGAATGTGCTGTGGAGACCTAAATGAAGGAGCTGTGGAGACCTAAATGAATGTGCAATGGAGATGTAAATGAATGTGCAATGGAGACATAAATTAATGTGCTGTGAAGACCTAAATTAATATTCTGTGGAAACCTACATTAATGAGCTGTGGAACCTAGATGAATGAGCTGTGGAGACTTAAATGAATGAGCTGTGGAGACCTAAATGAATGAGTTGTGGAGACCTAAATGAATGAGTTGTGGAGATCTACATGAATTAGCTGTGGTGACCTAAATAAATGAGGTGTGGAGACCAAAATGAATGAGCTGTGGAGACCTACATGTATTAGATGTGGAGACCTAAATGAATGAGCTGTGGAGACCTAAATGAATGAGCTGTGGAGACCTACATTAAAGAGTTGTGGAGATCTACATGAATTAGCTGTGGTGACCTAAATAAATGAGGTGTGGAGACCAAAATGAATGAGCTGTGGAGACCGACATGTATTAGATGTGGAGACCTAAATGAAATGAGCTGTGGAGACCTAAATGAATGTGCTGTGGAGACTTAAATGAATGAGCTGTAGAGACTTAAATGAATGTGCTGTGGAACCTAGATGAATGAGCTGTGGAGACCTAAATGAATGATCTGTGGAGACCTAAATTAATGTTCCGTGGAGACCTAAATGAATATTCTGTGGAGACCTAAATAAATATTCTGTGGAGACCTAAATTAATTTTCTGTGGAGACCTAAATTAATGAGCTGTGGAGACTTAAATGAATGATCTGTGGAGACCTAAATTAATGTTCCATGGAGACCTAAATGAATATTGTGTGGAGACCTAAATGAATGTTATGTGGAGATCTAAATTAATGTTCTGTGGAGACCTAAATTCATGTTCTGTGGAGACCTAAATGAATGAGCTGTGAGGAGGTACCAGATGGCATTAGTGAGTTCACTCCTAGGGTTCCCACAGGTCACTGCAAACCATCCGGGGTCAAGGTTACTGAAACAAGCTCTGGTGCGTGCCAACCGTGCAGACTAAGTTGGCATTTACTGTAGTACAGAACTTGATGTTATTGTCTGCTCTGCACTTCAAAAACATTTTCACATCTACTGTAGGCAATAATTCACTAATTGATCATTGAACAATTAGCTAAACAGTTAATTTTTTCTTATATAGTCCCCATGCTGTACTGTGCTTGCCTACAGGCTAAACATCAACAATCATCTCCCTCAAACACCATCAACTTCTCTCAGTAGATCTCAGCATCCCAAAATCTCATCTGCATTTCCCTTCCTCCCTCTTCTCTTTTTTTTCAACCTGTAAACAGTGTGAACCTTCACGGCCTCATTTTCTGTCTGTAGCGTCACTCTGCCAGCCTCACCGCCATGCTCTCTGACACTTTTACAAACCATAAACATCTATATAAACCCCTTCATCTTGCCAGAGCAGGCGACAGGGGAACCTGGGGCATCGCCTCGCCACTGGATTAGCACCATGAGAGTACGGCTCCCATATAGCACCTCTTAAGCAGCTCGTTTATAGTTGCCGTGTCAAGCATTAAAAGCTGTTATAGCCCGGGCCACAAATGAATTGTTTCCTGTTAGAACACAAAACTCTGGATCTCTTGAGAACCACTCATTAATTTTGCATTAAAATGGCCCAACAATCTGACCTCATAATGTTTATGTTGTCTGTTTTTGTGCGATTGGCGATTTCGCGACCCACGACCCACGATGAACATCTGTGATGCTAGCCACCAAGCTAATGATTAGGGCTGATTTGTGCAGTCTGAATGTTTTCTTCTGTCGGGCATACCGTTTTTGTGATTATAAACCAGGTGGTTCGAGCCCTGAATGCTGATTGGCTGACAGCCGTGGTATATCAGACCGTATACCAAGGGTATGACAAAACATGTATTTTTACTGCTCTAATTACATTGGCAACCAGTTTATAATAGCAATAAGGCACCTCTGGGGTTTGTGGTATATGGCCAATATACCATGGCTAAGGCCTGTATCCAGGCACTCCGCGTTGCGTCGTGTTTAAGAATAGCCCTTAGCTGTGGTATATTGGCCATATACCACAAACCCCAGAGGTGCCTTATTGCTTAAGTATATGCTAGTGTCTGTGTCTACAGTAAAGCCAGTGGCAGCAATAAAATGGAATAAAGAGTAAAATGCTTAGCTTGGACGTCACAGTGTCATCAGAACCTAGACTGCTAAGCATCACAAAGCAAAATCTAATATTTGTTTCAAATGCATCTCAGAAAACCACAAAGACTTGACAAAATGTGTCAGGTTTTATACTCCTTGCCAGAATGGCAGGATTGAGTTGGATGTTTTCCTAAACTCTGCAGTCTACAGAAACATGAATATTTAACTATCAGGGGAGCAGGTCCCAACCTCATCCATTATATGGCACCTTGTTACAGACATAGATTTATTTCTATCTCCAGGTGAATTGCATGCAGTCTGAATCTAAACAAACAGAGATGGAGAAATAGACAGGGGTGAGCGAGGATACTGTATCTCTGCCTCCCCTGTGCCTCGCAGATTCTCTCAGTGATGGGACTGGTGCCCTGGTGGAGAGAGGCCTGTGTTGGGACATAGATTAGGTTGTGTTGTTGTGGGTGTAGAGGGGCCTGTGTTAGGACATAGATTATGTTGTTGTGGGTGGAGATGGGCCCGTGTTGGGACATAGATTAGGTTGTTGTGGGTGGAGATGGGCCCGTGTTGGGACATAGATTAGGTTGTGTTGTTGTGGGTGTAGAGGGGCCTGTGTTAGGACATAGATTAGGTTGTGTTGTTGTGGGTGGAGAGATGCCCGTGTTGGGACATAGATTAGGTTGTTGTGGGTGGAGATGGGCCGGTGTTGGGACATAGACTAGGTTGTTGTGGGTGGAGATGGGCCCGTGTTAGGACATAGATTAGGTTGTGTTGTTGTGGGTGGAGAGATGCCCGTGTTAGGACATAGACTAGGTTGTTGTGGGTGGAGAGGGGCCCGTGTTAGGACATAGATTAGGTTATGTTGTTGTGGGTGGAGAGATGCCCGTGTTGGAACATAGACTAGGTTGTTGTGGGTGGAGAGATGCCGGTGTTGGGACATAGACTAGGCTGTTGTGGGTGGAGAGGGGCCCGTGTTAGGACATAGATTAGGTTATGTTGTTGTGGGTGGAGAGATGCCCGTGTTGGGACATAGACTAGGTTGTTGTGGGTGGAGAGATGCCGGTGTTGGGACATAGACTAGGTTGTTGTGGGTGGAGATGGGCCCGTGTTAGGACATAGACTAGGTTGTGTTGTTGTGGGTGGAGAGATGCCCGTGTTGGGACATAGATTAGGTTGTTGTGGGTGGAGATGGGCCCGTGTTAGGACATAGATTAGGTTGTGTTGTTGTGGGTGGAGAGATGCCCGTGTTGGGACATAGATTAGGTTGTTGTGGGTGGAGATGGGCCCGTGTTGGGACATAGACTAGGTTGTTGTGGGTGGAGATGGGCCCGTGTTAGGACATAGATTAGGTTGTGTTGTTGTGGGTGGAGAGATGCCCGTGTTAGGACATAGACTAGGTTGTTGTGGGTGGAGAGGGGCCCGTGTTAGGACATAGATTAGGTTATGTTGTTGTGGGTGGAGAGATGCCCGTGTTGGGACATAGACTAGGTTGTTGTGGGTGGAGAGATGCCGGTGTTGGGACATAGACTAGGCTGTTGTGGGTGGAGAGGGGCCCGTGTTAGGACATAGATTAGGTTATGTTGTTGTGGGTGGAGAGATGCCCGTGTTGGGACATAGACTAGGTTGTTGTGGGTGGAGAGATGCCGGTGTTGGGACATAGATTAGGTTGTTGTGGGTGGAGATGGGCCCGTGTTAGGACATAGACTAGGTTGTGTTGTTGTGGGTGGAGAGATGCCCGTGTTGGGACATAGATTAGGTTGTTGTGGGTGGAGATGGGCCCGTGTTAGGACATAGATTAGGTTGTGTTGTTGTGGGTGGAGAGATGCCCGTGTTGGGACATAGACTAGGTTGTTGTGGGTGGAGATGGGCCCGTGTTAGGACATAGACTAGGTTGTGTTGTTGTGGGTGGAGAGATGCTGGTGTTGGGACATAGACTAGGTTGTTGTGGGTGGAGATGGGCCCGTGTTAGGACATAGATTAGGTTGTGTTGTTGTGGGTGGAGAGATGCCCGTGTTGGGACATAGATTAGGTTGTGTTGTTGTGGGTGGAGAGGTGCCCGTGTTAGGACATAGACTAGGTTGTTGTGGGTGGAGAGATGCCCGTGTTAGGACATAGATTAGGTTGTGTTGTTGTGGGTGGAGAGATGCCCGTGTTGGGACATAGACTAGATTGTTGTGGGTGGAGAGATGCCGGTGTTGGGACATAGACTAGATTGTTGTGGGTGGAGAGATGCCCGTGTTAGGACATAGATTAGGTTGTGTTGTTGTGGGTGGAGAGATGCCCGTGTTGGGACATAGACTAGATTGTTGTGGGTGGAGAGATGCCGGTGTTGGGACATAGACTAGATTGTTGTGGGTGGAGAGATGCCCGTGTTGGGACATAGATTAGGTTGTGTTGTTGTGGGTGGAGAGATGCCCGTGTTGGGACATAGATTAGGTTGTGTTGTTGTGGGTGGAGATGGGCCCGTGTTAGGACATAGATTAGGTTGTGTTGTTGTGGGTGGAGAGGTGCCCATGTTAGAACATAGATTAGGTTGTGTTGTTGTGGGTGGAGATGGGCCTGTGTTAGGACATAGACTAGGTTGTGTTGTTGTGGGTGGAGATGGGCCCGTGTTAGGACATAGACTAGGTTGTGTTGTTGTGGGTGGAGATGGCAAGAGGAGAGAAATTAACATGGGTCCATCTATAGAGTTCATTGTCTCTCCTCCGTCCCTGAACATTACTCTCCTTCGCTTCAGACACCCAGACAGATAACATGTTTGCGCGTGGTGGGTCCCTTTTGGGGACTGGCTGCATTTCCTGGATCTAATCATCTCGTCTTCGAATGGGGAGTGTGTGTGTATGCGTGTGTATGCGTGTGTATGTGTATGTATCTGTATGTGTGTGTGTGTGTGTGTGTGTGTGTGTGTGTGTGTGTGTGTGTGTGTGTGTGTGTGTGTGTGTGTGTGTGTGTGTGTGTGTGCATGCGTGTGTGTGTGTGGGTGGGTGGGTAGCTCGGGAACCCTTCTCTACCTGCCCCTCCATCACAGTGAGACGCCTCTCACCCCAGCCTCCACACATCTGAAATTGTTTAAGGACACTGGGGAGAGGGACGGCCCTGGCCCTGACATGGGGGCCCACACACTCGGGCCCCATCGGAGCAGCCCGTAACGCATCCCCAGACCCACTGCTCAGTGGGCCAACACGGTGGAGCAAATCAGGTATTGACCTGAATCATTTATTCGCTATAGAACATTATATTCTCATCAGGGCCACTGCCACATTTGTAAGGCATGGTCTCTGCAGTGAAACATGGCTTTGCTTCATGCTACTGTATGCCGACGCACAACACCCATACGCACTGCTCTTGACGCTCTCTTTATTGAGAGAGAAAACAGAGAGTTGAGCCGGTGGAAATCATTATTTATTTTTGACAATTTTTCAAAAAGCACCAAAAGCTTTCCTTTTGGGGGCCTGTGGACGAGGAGAGGACTAGCAATAAAATTGATGAATAGCATATTGACAAATTTCATTCCTCTGTACGTAGAAAATAAACGAGCAGGACAAGTCCTTTATAAGATTTGCTAGTTTGTGAAAGTTACTTCTGCTGCACTTGTGAGTGATGTCACACTTTAATAATGCACAAAATCACAAAAGACCAAAAGTCATGGATGTGCGGTTTTCTGACCATTACATTGAGAATCTCCGAAACATGAACATGTACACATGCTTTTGTAGGAGTGCAAGACATCATAACAGAGTTCTAGCATTTTACATCGAGAGGAAATGGCGTGTGCAATAAAACCCCAACGTCTTCCATTCTCCTAGTGACATGCTTCCTCCAAGTCAATTCAATGCCTTAGACTTTAATAATGGCCCATTATACAACGTGTTTAGTGAATTGATCTGAGTGTGAAACACACAATCATCAACAACCCACGTTAATGAGTTCCCATCCATCTCAGTAGCAGAGAGAAAGAGAATGCAGTCCTGTCTGGTTCCCCTGGCTCTCTCAATGTCTCTCCACACGCCCCAGTCCTGTCTGGTTCCCATGGCTCTCGCAATGTCTCTCCACACGTCCCAGTCCTGTCTGGTTCCCATGGCTCTCGCAATGTCTCTCCACACGGACCAGTCCTGTCTGGTTCCCATGGCTCTCTCAATGACTCTCCACACGACCCAGTCCTGTCTGGTTCCCCTGGCTCTCTCAATGTCTCGCCACACATCCCAGTCCTGTCTGGTTCCCATGGATCTCTCAATGTCTCTCCACACGGACGAGTCCTGTCTGGTTCCCCTGGCTCTCTCAATGTCTCTCCACATGTCCCAGTCCTGTCTGGTTCCCCTGGCTCTCTCAATGTCTCTCCACACGACCCAGTCCTGTCTGGTTCCCCTGGCTCTCTCAATGTCTCTCCACATGTCCCAGTCCTGTCTGGTTCCCCTGGCTCTCTCAATGTCTCTCCACACGCCCCAGTCCTGTCTGGTTCCCCTGGCTCTCTCAATGTCTCTCTACACGTCCCAGTCCTGTCTGGTTCCCCTGGCTCTCTCAATGTCTCTCTACACGTCCCAGTCCTGTCTGGTTCCCCTGGCTCTCTCAATGTCTCTCCACACGGCCCAGTCCTGTCTGGTTCCCCTGGCTCTCTCAATGTCTCTCCACACGACCCAGTCCTGTCTGGTTCCCATGGCTCTCTCAATGTCTCTCCACACGTCCCAGTCCTGTCTGGTTCCCCTGGCTCTCTCAATGTCTCTCCACACGTCCCAGTCCTGTCTGGTTCCCCTGGATCTCTCAATGTCTCTCCACACGTCCCAGTCCTGTCTGGTTCCCATGGATCTCTCAATGTCTCTCCACACGGACCAGTCCTGTCTGGTTCCCATGGCTCTCTCAATGTCTCTCCACACGGACCAGTCCTGTCTGGTTCCCATGGCTCTCTCAATGTCTCTCCACACGTCCCAGTCCTGTCTGGTTCCCATGGCTCTCTCAATGTCTCTCCACACGGACCAGTCCTGTCTGGTTCCCTTGGCTCTCTCAATGTCTTTCCACACGGCCCAGGCACTGGCCCTCCCTCCCTTCTAAAGGACACAGGTGACTGAACCTATGACTGTCCTCGCAGCCGATGATACATGGAGGCCGGGCGCAGGATGACAAATCCCTTCGACACTCGCCCAAGAAGAGACATATTGATTTTTCAATGATTAATAAGTGGAAAATAATTGTGTTTCATTAAGATGGATGGAGTTTCATTTAGTCCTGTCTCCTCTTCTTCACTTCAACGGGAGGCAGGCAATCAAATCTCCCACACTGCCACGTTAGTCTGCCATGGCAACGAGGTCAGTGATCCGGCGAGACGATTCATAGAGCCACAGGGAGTAGTCAGTGCTATCTCTCACAGGCCACCCATCACAGATAACCCAGCAAACAGGCCAAATACACACCCCACACACCTCATCAAGACACAAAATTCTATTGATTTTTCAGGCCGCATATAGTCAACTGGAATACTTCTACTGCACTTCAAACGTCTGACTTAGATTTTAAAGTGAAACGTCAATGTGGACATTCTGTGTGAAGGGTGTAAAGGAAAGAGACAGAGAATTAAGCAGAGAAATAGCTGAATACATGAAATACATCTGTTTATTTTCTGTTGTAAGAAATCCTTCAGTACCCCATTTCACCAATACTATACTCTTGAGCAGTGGGACGCATCAATAAATAATACAATGAAGAACTTATGCACAAACTACAGGAAGCATACATTCTAAAAAAAAAATACCATTCATGTTTACAATGTATAAAATATATACATATACTTTAGTCAGGAAAGCAGCGCAATTTTGCAAAGCACAGTGTTGAGGAGGCCCTTGGTTTGGATGAATACGTCATCATAGAGGTGGGGGAGGAGGAACAGAACAGGACCCCAGTCCGTCTCCCAGCATTGTGTATCACTTTAATGTTCCTATAATGACGTTCTCTACAAGTTTGTGTCATGGGCCATCAAGAATCATAATTGTAAATTGATTCGTTGACGGATGGTGACAACACGCTACTGACAAAAGTAACTGATAAGAGAGAATAGGTTCCTCTAATGAATGTATCAATAACCATTGACGGTTGAAAGAGGACCGACACAAACTTCAAAATAAACACTAGCACCTCTTACGGCAGCTCCATTTGTTATGCTCCAGCCTGCCAAAGGAAGCTCTGACTTAGCCTAATTCATTATGTCGGGTGTGAGTGTGTGTGTGTGTGTGTGTGTGTGTGTGTGTGTGTGTGTGTGTGTGTGTGTGTGTGTGTGTGTGTGTGTGTGTGTGTGTGTGTGTGTCTGTGTGTCTGTGTGTGTGTGTGTGTCTGTGTCTGTGTCTGTGTTATGTTTGTCTGTGTGTGTGTTTTAGATGTGTGTGTGTGTGTCTGTGTTTTAGATGTGTTTGTCTGTGTGTGTGTTTTAGGTGTGTTTGTCTGTGTGTGTGTTTTAGGTGTGTTTGTCTGTGTCTGTGTTTTAGGTGTGTTTGTCTGTGTGTGTGTTTTAGATGTGTTTGTCTGTGTGTGTGTTTTAGATGTGTTTGTCTGTGTCTGTGTTTTAGGTGTGTTTGTCTGTGTGTGTGTTTTAGGTGTGTTTGTCTGTGTGTGTGTTTTAGGTGTGTTTGTCTGTGTCTGTGTTTTAGGTGTGTTTGTCTGTGTGTGTGTTTTAGATGTGTTTGTCTGTGTGTGTGTTTTAGGTGTGTTTGTCTGTCTGTGTGTTTTAGATGTGTTTGTCTGTGTGTGTGTTTTAGGTGTGTTTGTCTGTCTGTGTGTTTTAGGTGTGTTTGTCTGTGTGTGTGTTTTAGGTGTGTTTGTCTGTCTGTGTGTTTTAGATGTGTTTGTCTGTGTGTGTGTTTTAGGTGTGTTTGTCTGAACCAGGGCTGTAATGAGAATAGAACCTATGGTTATCTGTAGAACCAGGGCTATAATGAGAATAGAACCTATGGTTATCTATAGAACCAGGGCTATAATGAGAATAGAACCTATGGTTATCTGTAGAACCAGGGCTATAATGAGAATAGAACCTATGGTTATCTATAGAACCAGGGCTATAATGAGAATAGAACCTATGGTTATCTATAGAACCAGGGCTATAATGAGAATAGAACCTATGGTTATCTATAGAACCAGGGCTATAATGAGAATAGAACCTATGGTTATCTATAGAACCAGGGCTATAATGAGAATAGAACCTATGGTTATCTATAGAACCAGGGCTATAATGAGAATAGAACCTATGGTTATCTATAGAACCAGGGCTGTAATGAGAATAGAACCTATGGTTATCTATAGAACCAGGGCTATAATGAGAATAGAACCTATGGTTATCTATAGAACCAGGGCTGTAATGCGAAATGGAACCTATGGTTATCTATAGAACCAGGGCTATAATGAGAATAGAACCTATGGTTATCTATAGAACCAGGGCTGTAATGAGAATAGAACCTATGGTTATCTGTAGAACCAGGGCTATAATGAGAATAGAACCTATGGTTATCTATAGAACCAGGGCTATAATGAGAATAGAACCTATGGTTATCTATAGAACCAGGGCTGTAATGAGAATAGAACCTATGGTTATCTATAGAACCAGGGCTGTAATGAGAATAGAACCTATGGTTATCTATAGAACCAGGACTATAATGAGAATAGAACCTATGGTTATCTGTAGAACCAGGGCTGTAATGAGAATAGAACCTATGGTTATCTGTAGAACCAGGGCTGTAATGAGAATAGAACCTATGGTTATCTATAGAACCAGGGCTATAATGAGAATAGAACCTATGGTTATCTGTAGAACCAGGGCTATAATGAGAATAGAACCTATGGTTATCTATAGAACCAGGGCTATAATGAGAATAGAACCTATGGTTATCTGTAGAACCAGGGCTATAATGAGAATGGAACCTATGGTTATCTATAGAACCAGGGCTGTAATGAGAATAGAACCTATGGTTATCTATAGAACCAGGGCTGTAATGAGAATAGAACCTATGGTTATCTGTAGAACCAGGGCTATAATGAGAATAGAACCTATGGTTATCTATAGAACCAGGGCTATAATGAGAATAGAACCTATGCAACCTTGATGAGTCTGGACTGACGCTGGTTGACCGTTGATATTGATGCCTGATTGAGTGAATGACCAATGCTTCTAATGACTCAGTGTTTTGGTCTGCCAGTGGAGGATGGACCGGGGTGGTGAGGGAGGGAGGGGAGGGAGGGAGATAAAGAGGGTGTTCCAGCTGTACTTACACAGAAATGAGCTAATTACCACGTGGGCAGGTGGATGAGGGGGAGGGGTGTTAGGGCTCATCATCAAGCACACCTTTCATCACACCGTCGCGGAAATAAAACGGACCGAAATGCAATTAAAGGTTCCGTGGTCTTCGATTGTCATATCATGCCGGCTCTCTCCGCTTGGCATGTTAATAGGGTTTCAATCGCCAATGCCTAGCTCTTAATGAGTTAACTGTGTCAGCTGATTCATTTCATTTTAATACCCTTGTCAGGAGGTAAGGCCTCGGGAAAGGGATGCATGATAGGAGCCCCCCCCCCCAACCCCCACCCCCCTCCAGTGGGAAATATTGACTTGCGTCCTATGTTACAGTTAACTCATAGTACTCAAATATAATGTTGTATTTGTTGCGGCCAACAGAGTCTCTCTTCCTTGAGTTGTGGAACAACGGCGACACTATTCCCAAGAGTAAGTCAGTTGACTGAAACTGGTGGCATTTAACACACTATTAATTGAGTAATGTGCATCACTTCTCTGTGCAACGTTGGTGTGGCCGTGGGGTCAGACCTGAGAGGATTATGGGTAATAAACTGAAACAATAAAGGAGGACATTCCTGTTTTTTCTCCTTTTTACAACTACAGCGGTAATGTTCGCTTTACAACTGCAGACAGTCATGTACGGTTCTCAACTGCAGACAGTCATCTATGGTTATCAACTGCAGACAGTCATGTACAGTTATCAACTGCAGACAGTCATGTACAGTTATCAACTGCAGACAGTCATGTACAGTTATCAACTGCAGACAGTCAGGTACAGTTATCAACTGCAGACAGTCAGGTACAGTTATCAACTGCAGACAGTCAGGTACAGTTATCAACTGCAGACAGTCATGTACAGTTATCAACTGCAGACAGTCAGGTACAGCTGAGCGGATGTTGTCGTTTAGATTATTTTAACAAAGGTGATTATTCTAATCACGTAATTCCGTAATCATGAGACATCTTGCTTTGCTAAACTATACATTTCCCCAGACAACTGTGCACAGCAAGACTTCATCAATATCATTACTCACCATATTATTCCACTCTACGATGCCTTTGTGAATGGTGAACAGGCGAAGGACTTAAAACAACCGTAGTTCTCCTAATCAATCACTCATGCTTAGCCGAGCTACGTTACAGTATATCAACCTTAACATGGGTTGGTCAAACTGTACATTTGCAATGCTAGCGGGTGCAGTCAAACACAGCATGGCAGTGTGGAATTCTAGTGGTAATGTGTGGCTCTTTGGACTGTTCTCTTATAGATCATCTTATCTTTAAAAAAAATATATATATTTATTTTATTTATTTAACCAGGTAGGCCAGTTGAGAACAAGTTCTCATTTACAACTGCGACCTGGCCAAGATAAAGCAAAGCAGTCCGACACAAACAACAACACAGAGTTACAGATAAACAAACGTACAGTCAATAACACAATAGAAAAATCTATGTACAGTGTGTGCAAACGTAGAAGAGTAGGGAGGTCAGGCAATAAATAGGCCATAGAGGCGAAATAATTACAATTTAGCATTAACACTGGAGTGATAGATGTGCAGATGATGATGTGCAAGTAGAGATACTGGAGTGCAAAAGAGCAAGAAGATAAATAACAATATGGGGATGAGGTAGTTGGGTGGGCTATTTACAGATGGGCTGTGTACAGGTACAGTGATCGGTTATCTACCTCAGTGTGTTGCAGGGTTGTCATGCGAAAGATGCAAAACATGTCTTTATACGTATAACCAGAAAATCTATGCAATATAATCAGCATTTTCACAGAATCTGCTAAAACAAATGGTCTCCAAGGCTCAATATTTACTCCTGTACAGTATATTTCCATTTAAATGTGATTTCATCATATACACAGTTCCCAGTAATACTGTACTTTGCTAACTGTACGATAACCAAATTCAAGATAAATACACACATATCTCCAAAGCCATACAGACGTCGAGTTTTTGTAATTTTTGTTAACATTGCAAACAAACAAAAGCAAACAAAATGAATTAAATAAAGTAATTATTTCAATGATGCTCCTCGGGGTGTCAAATGAAGTATGTTCTTGTCATTGCGGTGGGATCCATCCATCTACGTTGGCTCTTCCATCTACCCTAACAAGTCTAATTAGCTTTCTGTCTATAGACTAATCCTTCATGTGACAATCTATTGATTTTCCTGTCCTCATTAGAACTAGTGTAAGGGTGGGTTCGAGAGCACGGCAGAGCAAACCGAATGGGCAATCTCCTCCTAAAGGTTAAACATGTTATAGGTGGCGACAGGGGGCGTATGGGGTATTGTTGTGGAAAAGCTTTTATATGAACATGTCGTCTCGAGTTTCCCCCTTTAATCAGTAGCTGCCTACCTACACGGGATCTGCAACAGCAGAGGGATTAGTTGAAATCTTGGGAGTCGGGACTGAGGTCGCTAATTCACACAAGAAATGCATGAGCTCAAACAAGTTAATCTATAAGATATTTACACAGTTCTTGCTTTAAATGTTGGTTAAAAACTCACACGGATATTGCAAAAATTCGACAAAACAAACTTATGAAACGATGTTACAAAACAATGTTACAAAACTATGTTACAACACTTTACGACACATCTCCTCTCAAAATGGGGGCTGGATAAAGAACAGAGTGTCCTGGGTTAACTTTCATTTCCTCAATTTTAACACAGTTTACGATAATCTTAATCTTTGTACCTTTCTGGTACCAAAATGAGGTTTCCATCGGGCAGTCCCTTGACTTAGGATGCCAGTCATGCTTCAAGGGTTAAGGTCAGAGACATCGCCTTAGTTTCATTAAAAAATATCTTTAAACTCCTATCAACCTTGCACTGAGACTGCACAGAACGAAGTGAAAATAAACAGATGTACATTTCTTGTTTATAATGGACTCGAATGATTACAGTCCTCAGATAATGGTAATTATCGGAAAACCACTAACATTTGGACACTATCCATGCCCTAGCGTTACAGTACATACTGTTATACAAACCATGGGAGCCCAAATGTACAGTATGCAGAGACATACTGATTGGAATAAACGTTTGATAAAAATTCACTCGCCTTGCCCTCAGGTCCTGCTTTTCTCCTATTTATTTGTATCCCAATTTCCCATCTCTACTTCTTCACAGAGATGTAGCTATGCATCTGCCTGTAGAGCAGAGTCGATGGGATCAGCGATGGCAGCCATTGTCCTCATTTGACAGAACCTCAATGGATAATCTGAGTGTGTCTTGGATTATGTTAATTTAGGGCCCATACTGGCGTATATTTAGTGCTTTCTAACTTTGCCTTGGGCTTCCCTCACTATAGTACAGCATTGAAAACAACAAGAAACGGCACATTAAAAGCACTGGCAGAGTACACTGTCTAGCTGATTCACAGGGAATGGCATCAGTTGCTAATTGTAGGCTTTGACGAGAACATACCCAGTTGTATAGTTACATTCATTTATAAACCGGGTCGCTTGAGCCCTAAATGATTGGCTGAAAGCCGTGGTTTATCAGACCGTATACCACGGGTATGACAAAAAAAAAGTTATATTTACTGGTCTATTTACATCCGTAACCAATTTATAATAGCAACAATGATCCTTGGGGGTTTGTGGTATATGACCAATATACAACTGCTAAGGGCTGTATCCAGGCACTCTGCGTTTTGTCTTGCTAAAAAACAGCCCTTAGCCGTTGTATATTGG
The DNA here is from genome assembly GCF_901001165.1 of Salmo trutta. Classification (NCBI taxonomy): domain Eukaryota; kingdom Metazoa; phylum Chordata; class Actinopteri; order Salmoniformes; family Salmonidae; genus Salmo; species Salmo trutta. Next base: position 7,967,225 of record NC_042958.1, read on the forward strand.
CCATATACCTCCCCCCGAACGGGCCTTATTGCTAAGTAGAAGACAAGCATCACTGTCTGGGGAGTACAGTACAGAATCACACTCATAAAACCCAGGGATGTTCTACGACAGCTTTTGACATTTGGTTCAATGCAGGGTCATGATGTAGTATGGTCCTCAATCAATATGGAGGTGTGAATCATCATCATCATCAATACTCTTGGTCTTAGTCAGGGCTGTTATTATCACATCAAGTAGCCTACTCAACACAACACTGCAACAACAACAAAAATCCACCCTCTCACGGATTTGGCACAAGGAGAGGTTTAGACATAATTGTCGCCCAATACAAGTAAAATGGTGTCTCTTGTTTATGTTAAAATGGGTAGGGAATGTTTGTCCTTTGACAATGCTAGTACTGGGTTAGTGCTTTCCTTACAATGATTCGCTACTGAGTAGATTATGTTGTGTGTCCAGGGGTTGAGTGGAGGTGAATTGTTTTTATGTCAAGGAGGAATCTCTTTTGAATTCGTACAGTCATTTCATTTTAAAATCAACTTTGAGCAGTATTCTTACTTGGATACAGTATGATAAAAATATTTGTAGGAAGACTCAGCTCCTGCTACTTCATAGATACTGTAAATAGCACGCAGGCTAATTTTGTCTCTGCTTGTTTTTGGGTTTCCTATGCTAATAGTCGTTACGTAGCATGATTAGTTGCAACTATTTACCGTAAAGACGTTTATTAATCAGTGGTGCTGCAGATCTGGGAGCGATTATGTCCACAGCACACACATTAACAGCAAGCAGGGCTTTTTCTTAGGAACACATCAATTACGGGCCAGCGCTTTACATTTAGTCTTCTTATTGGACCCTTGTTAATGTTAACTACTTCCTTCCTGTTGAGTTTATTTCTCTTTGTTGCATGTGGCCTTTGCACATTGACCATTCACTGGTCAGACCATCCATAACCACCCTACAACAGGGTTGTGTTGCCAGACTTGACTGTAGTTTTGGTTGTGTTTGACTACAAATTTTACAATGATAATCTGTTGTTAGCTCAGCCACTACACATGTTACAATGATAATCTGTTGTTAGCTCAGCCACTACAAATTTTACAATGATAATCTGTTGTTAGCTCAGCCACTACACATGTTACAATGATAATCTGTTGTTAGCTCAGCCACTACACATGTTACAATGATAATCTGTTGTTAGCTCAGCCACTACACATGTTACAATGATAATCTGTTGTTAGCTCAGCCACTACACATGTTACAATGATAATCTGTTGTTAGCTCAGCCACTACACATGTTACAATGATAATCTGTTGTTAGCTCAGCCACTACACATTTTACAATGATAATCTGTTGTTAGCTCAGCCACTACACATGTTACAATGATAATCTGTTGTTAGCTCAGCCACTACACATGTTACAATGATAATCTGTTGTTAGCTTAGCCACTACACATGCTACAATGATAATCTGTTAGCTCAGCCACTGGCCGTAGAACAAAACATGGCTGGTCCATGCTCACCATTAGGATTTATGGTCACTACTGTACATGAGGTTGCTATGGTCACTACTGTACATGTGGTCTGAGGTTGCTATGGTCACTACTGTACATATGCTCTGAGGTTGCTATGGTTACTACTGTACATGTGCTCTGAGGTTGCTATGGTCACTACTGTACATATGCTCTGAGGTTGCTATGGTCACTACTGTACATGTGCTCTGAGGTTACTATGGTCACTACTGTACATATGCTCTGAGGTTACTATGGTCACTACTGTACATGTGCTCTGAGGTTACTATGGTCACTACTGTACATATGCTCTGAGGTTGCTATGGTTACTACTGTACATATGCTCTGAGGTTGCTATGGTTACTACTGTACATATGCTCTGAGGTTGCTATGGTCACTACTGTACATATGCTCTGAGGTTACTATGGTCACTACTGTACATATGCTCTGAGGTTACTATGGTTACTACTGTACATATGCTCTGAGGTTACTATGGTCACTACTGTACATATGCTCTGAGGTTACTATGGTCACTACTGTACATATGCTCTGGGGTTGCTATGGTTACTACTGTACATATGCTCTGAGGTTGCTATGGTTACTACTGTACATATGCTCTGAGGTTGCTATGGTCACTACTGTACATATGCTCTGAGGTTACTATGGTCACTACTGTACATATGCTCTGAGGTTGCTATGGTTACTACTGTACATATGCTCTGAGGTTGCTATGGTTACTACTGTACATATGCTCTGAGGTTGCTATGGTTACTACTGTACATATGCTCTGAGGTTGCTATGGTTACTACTGTACATATGCTCTGAGGTTGCTATGGTTACTACTGTACATATGCTCTGAGGTTGCTATGGTTACTACTGTACATATGCTCTGAGGTTGCTATGGTCACTACTGTACATATGCTCTGAGGTTACTATGGTCACTACTGTACATATGCTCTGAGGTTACTATGGTCACTACTGTACATATGCTCTGAGGTTACTATGGTCACTACTGTACATATGCTCTGAGGTTACTATGGTCACTACTGTACATATGCTCTGAGGTTGTGTGAGGAAAATTAATGATCATTCCCGTCGCAGATATCATGTGCTGTAGGTGAAATGTGCCCCCGTCTCATGATTGTGTCCTTGACACTCCAGTTCCCACCAGTCTTAAGAGAATACAGCCACTCAAACCCACATTTTCCCCTGCTAATTATGTAATCAATGGTCTTTTAAGTGTAGGAGAAAATCAGCACTGAGGTGAACTTGTGACCCATTCTTGTAACCTCTTTGGCAAAATAGATTTGTACCAATCAGGGAAACCTGACGGTTGACTTGGAATTATAGACACAGATTAAGGACCCTAATTAGAGGTGTAACCTTTTTCTGACAGACAGATTTGTTTTGCGTTGCCAGTGTTTGTCCAAGATCTGTGGGGACTAACAGATCGACAGATATGCATTAAGCACTATCCGAGCTGGATTTGACGTTCATTAGCGAACTTGTTTAAAAAAACACAATCAAACCCAAAGCCGCCTTGGTCACAATCAAAATACTCAAAATAATAGTCCTTTTCCCCTTATGCAGCACCTTCAGAAAGTATTCACACCCCCTGACTTTTTCCACATTTTGTTGTGTTATAGCATGAATTAAAATAGATTAAATTGAGATTTGTTTGTCACTACACACAACACCCCCATAATCCCCATCAATTTCTTAATAGGCATTTCTGGTGTTTTCCAAACAGCTGCATTTGATTTGTCATGGCGGGGGTTTGCCACAATGGCTGCTGTGAGATAGCATTGGCAGCTTCTAATGGAGCAGGGGACGGACGGTCAGGGACAGGATGCAGCCACCACCCCCCCATCAGTGTAGAAGAAAAATATTAAGTGGTGTGGAAAGTGGAGGAGAAGGGTGAAGGAGGAGAAGGAGGTTGGAGGAGGAGAGTGGAGCAGGAGGGTGAAGGAGGAGGGAGGAGGAGGGCGGAGGAGAGTGGAGGAGGAGGGAGAAGGAGAGGAGGAGGAGGGAGGGGGAGAATGGAGGAGGAAGGTAGAGAAGGGTGGAGGAGAGTGGAGAAGGGTGGAGGAGAGTGGAGGATGAGGAGGAGGGAGGGGGAGAATGGAGGAGGAAGGTGGAGAAGGGTGGAGGAGAGTGGAGGAGGAGGGAGAAGGAGAGGAGGAGGAGGGAGGGGGAGAATGGAGGAGGAAGGTGGAGGAGGGTGGAGGAGAGTGGAGAAGGGTGGAGGAGGGTAGAGGAGAGTGGAGGAGGAAGATGAAGAAGGGTGGAGGAGGGAAGAGGAGAGTGGAGGAGGAAGGTGGAGATGGGTGGAGGAGAGTGGATGAGGAGGGCGGAGGAGCAGAGTGGAGGAGGAGGGTGGAGGTGAGTGGAGGAGGAAGGGGGAGAAGGGTGGAGGAGATTGGAGGAGGAGGGTGGAGACGGGTGGATGAGAGTGGAGGAGGAGAGTGGAGAAGGGTGGATGAGAGTGGAGGAGGAGAGTGGAGAAGGGTGGATGAGAGTGGAAGAGGAGGGTGGAGTAGAGGATGAGGAGGAGGGTAGAAGAGAGTGGAGGAGGATGGAGAAGGGAAGAGTGGAGGAGGAAGGTGGAGATGGGTGGAGGAGAGTGGAGGAGGAGAGTGGAGAAAGGTGGATGAGAGTGGAGAAGGAGGGTGGAGGAGGAGTGGGGAGAAGGTAGGAGGAGGGTAGAGGAGGGTGGAAGAGGAGGGTGGAGAGTGGAAGAGGGAGGAGGAGAGTGGAGGAGAGTGGAGGAGAGTGGAGGAGGGAGGAGGAGAGTGGAGGAGAGTGGAGGAGGGTGGAGGAGAGTGGAGGAGGGAGGAGGAGAGTGGAGGAGAGTGGACGAGGGAGGAGGAGAGTGGAGGAGAGTGGAGGAGAGTGGAGGAGGGTGGAGGAGAGTGGAGGAGGGTGGAGGAGAGTGGAGGAGAGTGGAGGAGGGTGGAGGAGAGTGGAGGAGGGTGGAGGAGAGTGGAGGAGGGTGGAGGAGAGTGGAGGAGGGTGGAGAGTGGCGGAGAGTGGAGGAGGGTGGAGGAGGGTGGAGGAGAGTGGAGGAGGGTGGAGGAGAGTGGAGGAGGGTGGAGGAGAGTGGAGGAGAGTGGAGGAGAGTGGAGGAGGGTGGAGGAGAGTGGAGGAGAGTGGAGGAGGGAGGAGGAGAGTGGAGGAGAGTGGAGGAGGGTGGAGGAGAGTGGAGGAGGGAGGAGGAGAGTGGAGGAGAGTGGAGGAGGGAGGAGGAGAGTGGAGGAGAGTGGAGAAGGGTGGAGGAGAGTGGAGGAGGGAGGAGGAGAGTGGAGGAGAGTGGAGGAGGGTGGAGGAGAGTGGAGGAGGGAGGAGGAGAGTGGAGGAGAGTGGAGGAGAGTGGAGGAGGGTGGAGGAGAGTGGAGGAGGGTGGAGGAGAGTGGAGGAGAGTGGAGGAGGGTGGAGGAGAGTGGAGGAGGGTGGAGAGTGGCGGAGAGTGGAGGAGGGTGGAGGAGGGTGGAGGAGAGTGGAGGAGGGTGGAGGAGAGTGGAGGAGGGTGGAGGAGAGTGGAGGAGAGTGGAGGAGAGTGGAGGAGGGTGGAGGAGAGTGGAGGAGAGTGGAGGAGGGAGGAGGAGAGTGGAGGAGAGTGGAGGAGGGTGGAGGAGAGTGGAGGAGGGAGGAGGAGAGTGGAGGAGAGTGGAGGAGGGAGGAGGAGAGTGGAGGAGAGTGGAGAAGGGTGGAGGAGAGTGGAGGAGGGTGGAGGAGAGTGGAGGAGGGTGGAGGAGAGTGGAGGAGGGTGGAGGAGAGTGGAGGAGGGTGGAGAGTGGCGGAGAGTGGAGGAGGGTGGAGAAGAGTGGAGGAGGCCTGCAGAGGCTCTCAGAGGCATCCCAGCCTGCCCAACCCTCCAGAGGGCAATTAGACTTCCAATGATGGGTCAGGCTCATCCAGATCACTTCACCCAGGTGGAATCAAAACCATATTGAATGGAGGGAAGAAAGAGGTATAATCTGTGTAAACAGAGGAAATTGCCTTCCTCAAGTGGATTAGGACAAGAAGGCACCACTCTCTCTGGTGCTTTGACAGACGTTCATAGTATGCTCATGAAAATGTAAAACATAAGCAATGTATTTATTGTCCATCTCCCCGAATTATATAGATAAGATCAGTGTTGTGTCAATATCCAGCTATGATGCAAATGATCACGATCATACTGTAAGAAGCTAGTGCCTCATGGTAATGCGCTATGCATTTCCTACATTTGTATGTTGTGTCCTTCAAAAGACTGTGTAACAAAGTATAATACTATATTCCTTGTGTTAACTTATTCAAAAATGTGAAAATTATATTTAGGTAAGGGAATTATGTTTATGTGTAAACATCGTTTGCATAGTGTTTTCCGTGTTGGATCAAACCAACATGCAAATTGTCCTGCTGCTCTCAACAGCAGGTGTTCTGGGGTGTGTGCTGCTACAGAACTCTAAACTACCACCATTTGAGTCCTAACATTTAACACACACACACACACACACACACACACACACACACACACACACACACACACACACACACACACACACACACACACACACACACACACACACACACACACACACACACACACTTTGATCTCCTGTGGATGCTCTGACAAATACTGAAAGGGGGAATATGATAAAGAACCAGAATCTAGTGGTACTGTAGTCTTTGACATTGCACAGACAGAAGGAAAAAACACTGCCAAGTCAGTGGGGACATATTTGGTATTCATAGTAACCTTAATCAAATCAGGATTTTGCAAATGTATGTCATAGTGGCAGCACACTTTAGGCCCAGTTTTAATGGTGGCGGTGAGGCTTAGTATGTATGCATAGCTTCAAACCTCACGGTTTGCAAGAGCCATTTGGCAAATAATCAGTTTGTTATTGGTCCTAAATAGTGGGTGATTAAAACTCTGACCCCAACGAGGAACCCTCTTCCTTAGGATACCAAACGTAAACAGGAATAAATCTGTTTAATTGCAACATAAAAAAAAGAGTTTTGTTTGGAGGTGGGAGGGGAGGGGTACGCGGGGTCGTAATTGGACCTCTGTGAAACAAATTAATCCACAGGGGATACCCCAAATGGATGTTTAAATGCAAGCAGTAGTCCAGCACTTAGACCTAGTCCTGCACGGAAATCATAGAAAATCGAATGGCTAGATCAGGTTCTGGGATGTTGAGAGACCCGGGTAGAAGAACTAAAATATTAGTGGTGGGAGATGTTCATTTTTAAACTTCAAGGTTTCACAGTGTGAATGTATGTGTTTAAACTCCACAGAACCTGTGATGAACAACCTGCTCGATGCTGGGAAATCCATTCTTCTGTAGAACCTCTCCTAGTGAGGGAGACTAGTGTTACAGTTACAGGCGTGGCGCTGGTGATATACACTCTCACTCCTATTCATCCAAATGGTGTCGTTCCTCTCTGCACTTTTCAACCTTGATACTTCTTAATATCTGGGACAGACAGGTTTTCAACCTTGATACTTCTTAATATCTGGGACAGACAGGTTTTCAACCTTGATACTTCTTAATATCTGGGACAGACAGGTTTTTAAAAAAATCATGTAAATTAGGAAAATGTTTATATTCGCTTTTTGTCTAATTTCAAGTTGTGTTGTCCTTCTATACTGGATGATTTGACATCCTGATATGTGCCTTCCTATATGATGACATTCTGGACCATGTATTCCAGAGGGAGAATCCACATCTATAGTAATTAGATAGATGTAACTAGATTTAAGGTCCAGTATGAGGTCGTAGATTTCATTTTAATATCCACTGAGTGCACTAAACATTAAGAACCCCTGCTCTGTCCATGACATAGACTGACCAGGTGAATCCAGGTGAAAGTTATGATCCCTTATTGATGTCACTTGTTAAATCCACTTCAATCAGTGTAGATGGTGGAGGAGGAGACAGGTTAAAGAAGGATTTTTAAGCCTTGAGACAATTGAGAGATGGATTGTGTATGGGTGCCATTCAGAGGGTGAATGGGCAACAGGGTATGGTAGTAGGTGCCAGGCGCACCGATTTGAATGTGTCAAGAACTGAAGCACTGATGGATTTTTGTGTGTATCAAGATTGGTCGACCACCCAAAGGACATCCAGCCAACTTGACACATCTGTGTGAAGCATTGGATTCAACATGGGCCAGCATCCCTGTAGAGAACTATTTCAACACCTTGTGGAGTCCATTCCCCGACAGGGGTGCAACTCAATATTAGGAAGGTGTTCTTGATGTTTTGTACACTTAGTGTATGTTAGTATTAAGTTTCACAATAGCACATTCACATTAGTTGGAATATGTTCTTGAAAACATGCTCATGGTAAAAGAGACAAGGTTGGTGGGTTCCTGCACTCTATCTCCTCAGTCAGTTTAGGGCAGGGTTCCCCAACTAGTAGCCCGTGGGTCGAAATTGACCAGCAGATGGTTTTATTCTGCTGGCCAATAATATATATTTTTCCGTTGTAAAAGTTCAAATCGCCCCGTGGCTGAATCTAGTTGATGATCCCTGGTTTAGGGCCACTGTCTGTGACAGTACAGCTCTCAGTTTGGATTCTCACGGACCAATAGATGGCAGTATTTCACAGAACATGTGACAGAAACAGGAATTAGAGGGGGGTTGTAAAGAGCCCATGCACCATTGAAGCAGTTCACAAACATGTTATAACAGGTCCCAACCTCATTATTAAAGTTTAATGAAATATATCCTTAGCATATCTATAGTGCATTCATGTCACGCTATGCTAGAGATCATATATAGCTATCTCATCAATAGATGCATCGTTACAATGACAGCGTAGTGTCTCTATTATGGCTGTTCTCAAAGTGTGCTTCTGCCATAGTCAGTGTTAGTGAATATTGCAAAAGGCCAAACCATGTTTTGAGTATTATGCTGATATATAGATTGTACCAGCCCCATTTCTCTCACCGGCCAGTAGAGGCCTGTCACGCTCCCGTAACTGACCTTCTGCTTTTTCTTCTCACTGGGGTCAACGGTGCGTGAAGATCCCCACAGGGTTGAACCCCTCAGGGTACATTTTACAGATCACATCGTGTAGTTGAGGGTCATAACTCTTCAGTAACTCATTAACAGCCCTCCAACATCACAATTAAGATGGTCGTATGACAATAGTGGTCTATAACGCACACAGGAAAGGTCTATGTGTGAATTCTAAGCAGTCAAAGGTCAGAGTGGCAAACTGCACTGTTAATTACCATCAAGCGCTTAGCTAATGTTTTATGAATGAGAAAATAGATTTGACTTTACCTTGACTGTTAGAATTCACACATAGACCTTCTCTTTGTTTGCGTTATAGACCACTATTGTCATACGTTGACCCCAGTGAGAAGAAGAAGCAGTAGGTCAGTTACGGGAGCGTGACAGGCCTCTACTGGCCGGTGAGAGAAATGGGGCTGGTACAATCTATATATCAGCATAATACTCAAAACATGGTTTGGCCTTTTGCAATATTCACTAACACTGACTATGGCAGAAGCACACTTTGAGAACAGCCATAATAGAGACACTACGCTGTCATTGTAACGATGCATCTATTGATGAGATAGCTATATATGATCTCTAGCATAGCGTGACATGAATGCACTATAGATATGCTAAGGATATATTTCATTAAACTTTAATAATGAGGTTGGGACCTGTTATAACACGTTCATGAACTGCTTATAGATGTGTATTCCATGGAGTATGGATATGCATAAACTATGAATGCCAGCGCCCTTTTTAGGGTGTATGTTTACTTGCTCAAATGGACATGTAAATGTATCTAACACAACGTACTGTATGAATTTATTGTAACAGAGGGACAAATTGTTAGTGAATTTGGTTTAAAGTGTCATCCGTGCATCAGAGATGAATGAAAGACATGGTCTCATTGCTCTGGCCATACAAGACATGTGATCCTCCATGAGTAGGAGACAACCGTAGACGGGTTATTTACCAACGATGAATGAATGTATTCACAGAATGGGGTTAGACTTCCATGAACAATATCACAAGACATGATAGACTATAATATATTTTATATGCAGTATATCACATCTGTCAAATTCAGATCACGTTTTGCAGTCAGTATTCATTAGAATGTGGTAAATTGCGATTTAAATTGTGATTTTCAGTTCAACTGTAATGGCATGTAGACAGCAGAATCATCAGAACGAAAAACACAACGTTAAACAGAGATTGTTTTTTGTTGTGATATTTTATTTTATTAAATCAATGTCATAACGTCAGGCATGTACCGTATACATTTCCCTACCCTTGAATGAAATGTTTGTGAACAGTATTTTTAGAGGCAGCTGCTTGTATGTTAAGAGAGGACAACAAAAATATTAAGTAAACAAATTGCAGCAAATGTTTCGTCAGCTGTTACGATATAAAAAAAAAGATATATTTTATTCTTCCCTTAACGATTTTTCCAGCCTTCAAGAGTTAAAATGTTCATTGCAGAGGGAGAACGGAGGCTGGGCTAACTTTGAGACAGATGGTTGTGTGTGGATCACAGATTTGAGTAAGAACTTAGTTCAACATGCACATAGTGCAGTGAATTCTGTAGTCACAGTCAAAGTATCATATTTAAGGCCCTTTAAGGTCCAGCTAGGATAATCATTTCACCACAACAGGGAAATTAGCTAGGTGGTATCCTCCTATTGTCCAGATGGACTAAAAGCCACCATAGCATCATGGACATACAGCCTCAGCAAGCCCCTGATACTCTGGACTTTTCATTTTCCTTTTCACGGTGGGGTCACGGTGGGGTCACAGAGTTGGGTGAATGAATGGGCGTAAGGTGTACCTGTGTGGGGCACGTGTCCCCAATCCCCCTACTTCCCCCTCACCAGGTGAGTGTGAAGCCCCCCCTTCTGCCCCACCTTGCATTGCTGCGTGGTGGATCTGAGGTGTCCCGTTAGTGTTTAGGGGGGATAAGTCAGGGGCCTGGGCTCAGTAATGAGCAGCCCGGGTTCTTTCCTCTTTCTAGTTCAGCTGCTGCTCTCCCTTATTTCACGCTGTGCTGCCCCTCAACTCCGCTGACCCGGCTAAGTGTCCTCTCTCTCTCTGCGAGCGCAAAGAACGGAGAGGTGCACAGCAGAGCGAGAGAGAGAGAGAGAGAGAGAGAGAGAGAGAGAGAGAGAGTGAGAGAGAGAGAGAGATAAAGGAAAACAGAGTGAGACGGACTCATGCATGACTGGTCACTACTCCATACCATTCATTCCAGCCGGCAACACGGCTCTTTACAGCAGATAGGCAGGCTTATTTTACAGTGTGGCTTTAAAATAATGTTCTCTCTCTCTCTCTCTCTCTCTCTCTCTCTCTGAGGAACCATTTCAATTGATCCTTTTCATAGTGGCTGTAGTGACCTCTTCATAACAAGGGGCCTAAACTCTAAGAGACACAGCAATGGTAAAAGAGGAGAGAGATGAAGGGCGTGTAAAGTGGAGTTGGGTGGTGTAGAGTTGCCTCTTCAGAACATTAAGTCCACAGAAGCCTGTAACACAGGAACAACATGGTGCTGTTGCCCACCAAGCATTAAAAGCACACAGGGAGATATAGGAGATATAAAGGAGAAATAAAACCTATAGTCCTACTTTAATGTTAAGAGATAAAAAGAGACCCTTTGCATTTACATGATCTGTAGAAGGAAAAGGAACAGAGATATTCACTAAGGTTCATAAGAACACTCCTAAGCTGGATTCATTAGAATGACTCTACACATTTCAACTCTGGGAAAAGGCATCCGGGACAACCTTTTGAATTGTGTAAATCTGTTACATTTTTGAAAGAAAGGTGAACAGAGGAATTTGAAGCATTCTATTGAAGTAAGGGACCAACTTACAAAACCCATTAAGTTTTGGGGGCAAAACTCTGTACGCCTTTAAGAATAATCTCTTGCTTACATCAATTTCTCATAACTTTGCTTACTCTACAGTGTGAACAGTGCATCCTCTTTGTTTACTCTACAGTGTAAACAGTCCATCCTCTTTGTTTACGCTACAGTGTGAACAGTACATCCTCTTTGTTTACTCTACAGTGTGAACAGTACATCCTCTTTGTTTACGCTACAGTGTGAACAGTACATCCTCTTTGTTTATGCTACAGTGTGAACAGTACATCCTCTTTGTTTACTCTACAGTGTGAACAGTACATCCTCTTTGTTTACGCTACAGTGTGAACAGTACATCCTCTGTGTTTACTCTACAGTGTGAACAGTACATCCTCTTTGTTTACGCTACAGTGTGAACAGTACATCCTCTTTGTTTACGCTACAGTGTGAACAGTACATCCTCTTTGTTTACGCTACAGTGTGAACAGTACATCCTCTTTGTTTACGCTACAGTGTGAACAGTACATCCTCTTTGTTTACGCTACAGTGTGAACAGTACATCCTCTTTGTTTACTCTACAGTGTGAACAGTACATCCTCTTTGTTTACGCTACAGTGTGAACAGTACATCCTCTTTGTTTACGCTACAGTGTGAACAGTACATCCTCTTTGTTTACTCTACAGTGTGAACAGTACATCCTCTTTGTTTACTCTACAGTGTGAACAGTGCATCCTCTTTGTTTACTCTACAGTGTGAACAGTACATCCTCTTTGTTTACTCTACAGTGTGAACAGTACATCCTCTTTGTTTACGCTACAGTGTGAACAGTACATCCTCTTTGTTTACTCTACAGTGTGAACAGTACATCCTCTTTGTTTACGCTACAGTGTGAACAGTACATCCTCTTTGTTTACTCTACAGTGTGAACAGTACATCCTCTTTGTTTACTCTACAGTGTGAACAGTACATCCTCTTTGTTTACTCTACAGTGTGAACAGTACATCCTCTTTGTTTACGCTACAGTGTGAACAGTACATCCTCTTTGTTTACGCTACAGTGTGAACAGTACATCCTCTTTGTTTACTCTACAGTGTGAACAGTACATCCTCTTTGTTTACTCTACAGTGTGAACAGTGCATCCTCTTTGTTTACTCTACAGTGTGAACAGTACATCCTCTTTGTTTACGCTACAGTGTGAACAGTACATCCTCTTTGTTTACGCTACAGTGTGAACAGTACATCCTCTTTGTTTACGCTACAGTGTGAACAGTCCATCCTCTTTGTTTACGCTACAGTGTGAACAGTACATCCTCTTTGTTTACTCTACAGTGTGAACAGTACATCCTCTTTGTTTACTCTACAGTGTGAACAGTACATCCTCTTTGTTTACTCTACAGTGTGAACAGTACATCCTCTTTGTTTACGCTACAGTGTGAACAGTGCATCAGAAGAGTCTGAGCTAGTTGCTAACTGTATTGTCCTTCCTCTGATCAGGAACGGTAATGAATCTCAGATACCTCTGAAGCCAAATCATTTGAAGGCTCTTTGTTAAGGATACACACAGGAGGAGGAATCAATTTGCACACAATAAGGATATTAAAGCAGGTGATAAATATTATCATCGGAGCCAATCGCCTTTCCAAAGTAGCCGTGCAGCTGTTTCAACACCATGAAATCCTTTATCGAGCTGTCTCTGGTTGACAGAAACAATTAACCGGAGGGGGAGGTAAATGAATGAAATAAACACTTCCAGCCTCACACGTTCCCCGCCTGTGGCGATCACCACGCAATGACTTCCAAACTCTTATCATGTCCCGGCAAGCAGAGAAGCCAGCGTTTCATATCTCCTCCGTTTCTCCCCCCCCCCCCCCCCCGAAAGGAGGAAGTCTATGGTTGGTTTAATCACGCCATTGTGATGGTGCACAGATAGATTATGGACTCATAAATGAACTCTCCTTGGCTGTGGAGGATGGAGGATTCCAGCCAAAACATTGTTTGGTGTGGATGGGGTGGTGAGTGAGTGTGTGTGTGTGTGTTTGTGTGTTTGTGTGTGTGATAGTGTGTGTGTGTGTGTGTGTGTGTGTGTGTGTGTGTGTGTGTGTGTGGGTGTGTGTGTTTGTGTGTTTGTGTATATATGTGTGTTTTCAAGGGGGTGGACTCAGTTCACATACTTGACATATATTTTTATTGCAACAGGAAACATTTATCCCAAATGTTCCCATGTTCGGAGGTGACGTGGGTATTTCGCTCCAACGAGATTCCGTTCCGGGCCATTCCGGGGTCTGCTTTGGAAGAAGCTTTAGAGACAATTAAATGAGGTCATAATAGCCCCCCCCCCCCCCCCATACCCCCCCACCTGCCCTCTCTACCCCTACCCCCCTCTGTGCACTGGTCCCCAACATGCTTCCTGTCGGAACCAGAACAAGTCTAAGTCCAGTCTTTATGTACTCTGTCCTCATTTCCCTAAATGAATATCCTTCCCACATCTATGGGTATGGGTTCTTGTTTGCAAAACTAATAAAAGTTGGTAATGCCCCTTCAATTTGCTCCACTGGCAGTCCCATAGGCCACAGTGGAGCAACATTGCAACAACGTGCCCAGCATTTGTTGACAAGGCCTCCGTAGTCTCTTTGGCTGCCTGGTATTATTACTCATATTACAATCTGGGCTCTCTTGGGGTGAGTTCGCTTACTTTAAATGTGTAATGACAGATAAGTGCAGCGTGGACTGCCTGTGTGGTTCCTCTCCACTGAGTTTTTTTCCTCCTCCATCAGGGAACGATAACTTCGCTTTTCTTCATTTAATGGTTGTTTATCGTCATTAAGTGTAATTAGCATAATAGGAACTTGTAATGTGCGGAGGTCGACGATAATGTATTTGTAAAACTCAGAGGTCGCCGATAATGTACTGGTTTCTCGTACTGTTGACGCGAGCACTTCAGTATGAGTTCCGATTTCTGGTAAATCGAGACGTTCCTATTCCAAAATGTTCAGTGGGAACATCGATGCCGTCCCATATTCCCTGCAGCCAGTTGGGGGGGTGTGTGTGAGGTGAGATATTGCTGTATAAGATATAACAAAATAAATACTCGGGTTAGGGTTAGGGTTAGGGGTTAGGGTTAGGGTTAGGGTTAGGGTTAGGGGGGGATGAGGTGAGATGAAATGATGCTGTATAAGATATAACTAAATAAATACTAGGGTTAGGGTTAGGGGTTAGGGTTAGGGTTAGGGGTTAGGGTTAGGGGTTAGGGTTAGGGTTAGGGGGGGGATGAGGTGAGATGAAATGATGCTGTATAAGATATAACTAAATAAATACTAGGGTTAGGGTTAGGGTTAGGGGTTAGGGTTAGGGTTAGGGTTAGGGGTTAGGGTTAGGGGTTAGGGTTAGGGTTAGGGGGGATGAGGTGAGATGAAATGATGCTGTATAAGATATAACTAAATAAATACTATTGCAAAGCGCTAACCCTGGAATAGTGACTTTGTTAAATGTGACTGTGGTGCTTCACGGTTTGCATTCTGAAGAATGATTCACTTCTTCTTTAAATGTTGTTTCTCTCCTCTCCCTCTAAGGAATTCCTCTTCGGACACAAAACAACATACAAAAGTTTCTCAGAGAAAACCAGTAATTGACCTTGGGTTATTTTCTAATGCGTCGGTTCCAGTTTAAAATTGTAGTCCACTAATTGTACATCAAAAATGTACTTTGATCTCTGTGAGGCAAATCGACTTGATTTCTGCCCGGGTGTTCCAAATAATGCACTGGAACATTTGACCCATGGTGTTCACACCAATGTATTGAATATACACATTTATGAACTTATTTCATGTCCCCTCACAAGTAGTTTAGGGAAATACTTTATAGTACTGTGTCTCCAAAGGCTAATAGCTCTACTGACACAGTAAGCAAGTATGATGACAATATATGTATTATATTAGTATGATTACATTACATTCATTATACTAGTATGATTACATTATATTCAGTATACTAGTATATTTACATTATATTCATTATACTAGTATATTTACATTATATTCATTATACTAGTATGATTACATTATATTCATTATACTAGTATATTTACATTATATTCATTATACTAGTATGATTACATTATATTCATTATACTAGTATATTTACATTATATTCATTATACTAGTATGATTACATTATATTCATTATACTAGTATATTTACATTACATTCATTATACTAGTATATTTACATTAAATTCATTAAACTAACGTGCCCCTTCAAGTGATTTGTAGGCTCTGTAGTCACACACACACACACACACACACACACACACACACACACACACACACACACACACACACACACACACAGAGTAAGAAATGCCACCTCTCTGCAGGGAGGCCTCTCAACATAGTCCCCAATCTGTGACATTCAAGGCCAAGCTATAATTACAAGGCATATAAACACAGGGCAACAACGTAGTCTCAGGAGGAGAACATCATGGAACAGTGGAATGTAATGATGTGTGGAACAAAGGACCTTGGAGAACAGGTTAAGAGTCAGCCACCGGGTTTCTGCATCACGGGTGACCTTGGAAACACTGTGAAACACCCGATACCGTGTTGCTTCAAAGACAAATGTGTCCCTGGGGATAAACCTAGAAATTGGTTATTGTATCGCTGAGGCTACTTACCTATTTTGGGGATTAACATATTTAATTCCCTCCTTAATCCCGTCGGAGTTAATGCCCTCGCATTTCCAATTATCCAACTAAGTGAAAAGCGGAGGGAATCGGTAGTGAAGATTCCCTGGCTGGGATGGTTTACTCTTCAGGCCACTGTGTTGTGCTAAGGTAAGCATGTTGTCTTCAGTGTCCTACTTGTAGAAGGAAGTAAATAGCATGTGAATGGGCCACAGTATTATTGCTCCCTCCAAGCTGGCACTGACAACTCTAGATAGTTTAGACCCCCGCCCACAAAACCTCCCGACTCAAGTCTGAATATCCAACCGACATCCAACATTCAAAGCCTTTACCTACTGCACAATTTCCAGTCTACAGATGGGTTTTGTTTTCCCATGCAGCAGACAAAATTAAGTTTCAATGAGATCCACCTGAAATGGTGGACCCAGGATGGGGGTTGGGATAGGCCATCATCACATGGGCCGGCCTGGCTAGCATCAGTTTCACAGACAGGGGCAGGAAGCCCCCTGGTTTACCCTCTGTCCGACAGGAGCTTTTAATAGACATCTCATTCATTACTGGGATTCCTTACGGATGACCCAAGCCATCACAAGAGTGGGGATGGGAGGTGGGGGGCAGTGTGTATGTGTCTGTCTGTCTGTCTGTCTGTCTGTCTGTCTGTCTGTCTGTCTGTCTGTCTGTCTGTCTGTCTGTCTGTCTGTCTGAACTCATGTGATAAGCCAACTTTCTCCTCTGTCGTGTTGACACCAGACCGGAGATAGAGATGTGTAAAGCGCTTCCTCTGTCGTGTTGACACCAGACCGGAGATAGAGATGTGTAAAGCGCTTCCTCTGTCGTGTTGACACCAGACCGGAGATAGAGATGTGTAAAGCGCTTCCTCTGTCGTGTTGACACCAGACCGGAGATAGAGATGTGTAAAGAGCTTCCTCTGGCCTCCATTTCTTCTTTTAGTGTGGGATTAATTTAGTCATGTTCTTCCATTAAAAGAGCATCCTTCATAATCCAATAGTTACACAAAGACGGCACAGACAAACAAACTCTCTCTTCCAGTTGTGAACTTTGAAGCTGATTGATGCATTCACTCTTCTACTGTAATTGATGCATTCTGGCTCTCGTTTCCCTGCTCCTGTCAAGTCTACTACACGAGGAAATAAGCCCAGAACCAAAATGAAATCTTACAGAGAAGTTGTATATGTACAACTAGAATACAGTCTCTGGGAAGAGTTTCTCAGATTTATCTAAGACTTGAAAGCTGGGGAAATTCACAAAGGTATATTGTTTCGGCTAATATTAAAATGCTATTGACTGGGTACTGGGTTCCCACAAGGCCTTTCATTGTGGATGGATGCGTTTCCTGTCACAAGACTGGTGTCCAATGACACCAGCTACACAGCTACAGCGCCTGCTGACATACCGTTAATGAATGGTTCCGTTTCATTAACATCACAGAAAATCACTATGGCATACAATGGACGGCATCTTAATGTACTAGAGAAGAAATTCTCTGATTTGTTCTGGAAAAGTTTGAGAAATTGTCAATAGGGATTGTGCATTATTTGATAATTGACGCTCAACTGAGATGGAAACTGTAAACATATATTTGCTACAGACTTAGTTTTGAAATATCTACAATTAACAACAGCCTTTAGCTATAGTGACCTACATAGACAACGTACATATTTTCATTACACCAAAGACTACAGTAAATGCTCCATCCCATCACCATTATATAACATGTGAAATCACTCATGTAACAGAGGAGTTTTTTTTCTCTCTCTATTTCGTCCAACCACCACCATGTAAAACCAAAGTCATGCTCCTGGCCTTGGCACCCAAGGTGCTGCAGTAGAACCCATCTGAGACACCCTGGTAGTTTACAGCTAAGGTCAAGAGCATCATACAGTACGTTGGCATGGATTGTATAATTCAACAAGAGTGTGATGAGGGCTTATAGTGTGTGGTGGGGAGTGTGTGTATGCATGTGTGTGTGTGTGTTTGGTGGGGGGGGGGGGGTCA
Organism: Salmo trutta; assembly: GCF_901001165.1. Classification (NCBI taxonomy): domain Eukaryota; kingdom Metazoa; phylum Chordata; class Actinopteri; order Salmoniformes; family Salmonidae; genus Salmo; species Salmo trutta. The sequence continues at coordinate 7,985,277 of NC_042958.1, forward strand.
GGGCTTTAGTGGATGTATTTTCATCTCCACTTTGATGCTAGTAGACCCTTCCAACTCAACCATCTCACTAGAGAAATCTTCATGATTCCTCCAAACGACCACCCACCTGCCTGCCCACAGACAAGGCAAAACATTCCTTCACTCCAACAAATTCTCCCTAAGTCCTGATACATAAAGATCCCCTTATCTTTGCTCTGTAATTGCAGGCTGTGCTAACAGCAGGCCAATCTTCCAGTTAGCGTGGGCAGGCAGGCAGGCAAGCAACAGACCCATCTCATCTCTGCTCTCCATCAGCACTTGTTGCACCACTTGAACTTACTCCTGAAAGAGAAAAGCCAGATCTTTCATTTGACCAGTTTGAATCCCCCCCCCACCCCCTCTTCCTCCTCCCTGACGCCACATCTCCATTCTTCTCCCTGGGTGACATGACAATCCAGCCATTGTTCCATCGTACCCCTCCCCTCCCATAGCTGCTATGAGCTATATTACTTTGACCCCGCTCCATCAATCTGCTTCAATTGGATAATGATCTGTAATCACTTTCTTTCAGGGGAGTCTATAAAATGGACCAAGGCTTCTGCTCCTCCCGGGAGACTTCCTTCTGTTCATCCCATGTGATCTAACGCTTCTTCTTTCAGACCACTAAATACCTCTCTCACATGGGCTGCATGCACTCGGCAGCCGGCCCTGGGGATGGTGGGGGTAAGCCTCTGTTTATTTTTCATGCCCCCCCCCCCCCCACACTCTCCAATAGAGAGGGGCTAAGCAGGACAAGGCGGGGCCCAGCAGGGGGGTACCCTAAACCAAGAGCCCCCACCAAGTCAAGGGGCCTCCTCCTCCATTGTTGTTGGCCCTTCATTAGGTTGTTTTGTACCCAGGACTTGTAATCGATCGAGGCCCCCTTACATCGCTTAGCAGAGGGGGAGAAAGAGAAAAGGTCTGGCCCCCAGTTCATCCCGATCTGAATGAACCCTGCAGACAGCCAAATTACACAATGAACCATAATTCCTTTACCTCGTTCTTGGACTGTGGTCTACTTCAATTGGTTGTATTTAAGATAAGATGTTTAATGATCTTAATTTGTTGTTTTTTTTAAATATCAGCAAGATGTAAATTAGTGTTTTAGATAAAATCTCAAGAAATACAGCCAATATTGATAGTGAAATTCAAGCACATTTTGCCTATCGGTTTTGTTTTTCCTGGGAAATGACTTAATGTCTGTTACTGTGTTCATAACTACTGTTATCACACGTGCTGATAGGATCTGGAGGAAGAAAGATCACAAGGCCTGTTTTCACAGCATATTGCACATTTCCATTTCAAAACGCCACACCGGCGCAGTTGACTTAACAGTTATCAATTGTGTCGTTGTGCTTCTTTGTGGACGGACTGGGGCAAGCTGTGCGTTGGTAATGTAAAATACATGTGCACATTAACTCAGTTAAACATGGGAGCAGATTGACTGCGATTTAAACCTCTATCAATTCAGCATGAGCTTTTGTCTAAACACGTCGGCACTCTGGAATATACAGAAAAAGCCTTGTGAAGTGTAGATAAGACCCATACAATACGTTGATGAATGGAATAGGTCCATTTTGTCCCCCTCTCTATCCCCCACTCTGCTAGACGAAGGACCCGGTCTTGTATATCATTATCCCTATCCATTATTCTGCAAGTTTAGGGCCTTTACACTTGGAACATATGTCTATTGAAAGGGTGGCACCATGCAAGGCAGGCACAGATGGAGTCAGCCTCCCCGTCAACGGGTGGACAATGGGGAATAGAAATCCAAGTTAAAGGGGTGCATCCAACTCCATTTAGCCAACACAAAAGGTGCTTGTAGGAGGCGAGCTGAGGCGGGGGAACATGTCACAGGCGATAAAGCGGTGTCCTCAGCTGGCCACTCTGTCACCGGTACGATAGAGACACACTGACATGAGGCTAGACACTTGCTCCTCTCACAAGGAGTAGGCCCCTCTAACCCTAGCCCTAACCTTAACCCTGATCCTAACCCCAAACTTGTTCCTCAATGAGCCAAGGAGTAGGCCCCTCTAACCCTAGCCCTAACCTTAACCCTGATCCTAACCCCAAACTTGTTCCTCAATGAGCACAAGGAGTAGGCCCCTCTAACCCTATCCCTAACCTTAACCCTGATCCTAACCCCAAACTTGTTCCTCAATGAGCACAAGGAGTAGACCCCTCTAACCCTAGCCCGAACCTTAAGCCTGATCCTAACCCCAAACTTGTTCCTCAATGAGCCAAGGAGTAGGCCCCTCTAACCCTAGCCCTAACCTTAACCCTGATCCTAACCCCAAACTTGTTCCTCAATGAGCACAAGGAGTAGGCCCCTCTAACCCTATCCCTAACCTTAACCCTGATGCTAACCCCAAACCTGTTCCTCAATAAACACAAGGAGTAGGCCCCTCTAACCCTAGTCCGAACCTTAACCCTGATCCTAACCCCAAACTTGTTCCTCAATGATCACAAGGAGTAGGCCCCTCTAACCCTAGCCCGAACCTTAAGCCTGATCCTAACCCCAAACCTGTTCCTCAATGAGCACAAGGAGTAGGCCCCTCTAACCCTAGCCCGAACCTTAACCCTGATCCTAACCCCAAACTTGTTCCTCAATGAGCACAAGGAGTAGGCCCCTCTAACCCTAGTCCGAACCTTAACCCTGATCCTAACCCCAAACCTGTTCCTCAATGAGCACAAGGAGTAGGCCCCTCTAACCCTAGCCCGAGCCTTAACCCTGATCCTAACCCCAAACCTGTTCCTCAATGAGCACAAGGAGTAGGCCCCTCTAACCCTAGCCCGAACCTTAAGCCTGATCCTAACCCCAAACCTGTTCCTCAATGAGCACAAGGAGTAGGCCCCTCTAACCCTAGCCCGAACCTTAACCCTGATCCTAACCCCAAACCTGTTCCTCAATGAGCACAAGGAGTAGGCCCCTCTAACCCTAGCCCTAACCTTAACCCTGATCCTAACCCCAAACCTGTTCCTCAATGAGCACAAGGAGTAGGCCCCTCTAACCCTAGCCCTAACCTTAACCCTGATCCTAACCCCAAACTTGTTCATCAATGAGCACAAGGAGTAGGCCCCTCTAACCCTAGCCCGAACCTTAACCCTGATCCTAACCCCAAACTTGTTCCTCAATGAGCACAAGGAGTAGGCCCCTCTAACCCTAGCCCGAACCTTAACCCTGATCCTAACCCCAAACCTGTTCCTCAATGAGCACAAGGAGTAGGCCCCTCTAACCCTAGCCCGAACCTTAACCCTGATCCTAACCCCAAACTTGTTCCTCAATGAGCACAAGGAGTAGGCCCCTCTAACCCTAGCCCGAACCTTAACCCTGATCCTAACCCCAAACCTGTTCCTCAATGAGCACAAGGAGTAGGCCCCTCTAACCCTAGTCCGAACCTTAACCCTGATGCTAACCCCAAACCTGTTCCTCAATAAACACAAGGAGTAGGCCCCTCTAACCCTAGCCCGAACCTTAACCCTGATCCTAACCCCAAACCTGTTCCTCAATGAGCACAAGGAGTAGGCCCCTCTAACCCTAGCCCGAACCTTAACCCTGATCCTAACCCCAAACCTGTTCCTCAATGAGCACAAGGAGTAGGCCCCTCTAACCCTAGCCCTAACCTTAACCCTGATCCTAACCCCAAACTTGTTCATCAATGAGCACAAGGAGTAGGCCCCTCTAACCCTAGCCCGAACCTTAACCCTGATCCTAACCCCAAACTTGTTCCTCAATGAGCACAAGGAGTGGATTTGCAATTCATATGTTAAAATATGTTAAAATAGTGATATTGAACCATTGTGGTTCTATGTCAACTAAGCTGACATATTAGTTACGTCACATGTATTTTAGTAGTGGTAGCTGCTGTTGATTTTAGCAATTGTCTTGTTGCCGTGACACTGCACAGCCAAAAACAGTTTACTTTCACAATTTTTACAATATGCTTTAGCCTTGCGCCGTATCCATGGTGACATGTTGTAAATACATTAATTAATAGAGGAAGTGAATAAAACCCAGAAGGGGAATGTCAAAATGCACATCCTGTTGAAGTGGCAGATGCTTGCTTTGAACGTCGCACTATGGAGACTTATAAAACAGTGTGCATTGGTTAAAGACTAGTGATTTCACTCTCATTAAAAATAACAATGCCCCATGTGCTCATGTTGACTACAACTTCCACCAAGCCCCTGTGCCAACTGTTAGTCACCTTCTACCAAGTCCCTGTGCCAACTGTTAGTCACCTTCACCCAAGCCCCTGTGCCAACTGTTAGTCACCTTCTACCAAGTCCCTGTGCCAACTGTTAGTCAACTTCCACCAAGTCCCTGTGCCAACTGTTAGTCAACTTCCACCAAGCCCCTGTGCCAACTGTTAGTCACCTTCTACCAAGTCCCTGTGCCAACTGTTAGTCAACTTCCACCAAGTCCCTGTGCCAACTGTTAGTCAACTTCCACCAAGCCCCTGTGCCAACTGTTAGTCACCGTCCACCAAGCCCCTGTGCCAACTTTTAAATGGCGTTTATAATGTGTAATGACCTGGTCTAGGTTCCAGTTTGACATGCACACTCATATTGAGTTACCCCGGTGTCTAAATGACTATTATTAATGACTAGGCCTGGTGAAAGATAGCTAGGTATATTGAGTCCTGAGACGACCCCTGACCCGATGACATCACCAGCTGCAGGGCAGCCCCACCCTCCCCTCCAGGATCTCCTGTCTTTACGAACTATCCATTTCCTTTTTTCATCCCACAGTGAAGCTGTCACGCCAGTAACCCTCCAGTTTTACCACTGTGTACATCTCTCCAATCAATTTGCTTCAGTTGCCCTCACTCCCTCCCTTCCTGCCTCTGCCCATCCAGGGGTGAGGCGAGCCTGGCAAGGTGTAATGAACAGTGACAGTCTCACATCACCACTAATGCATGGACACATAGCTACACAAGAGTCGTGTGTGTGGCCCATTCCTTCAACCTTCAAACCAAAGGTCTCCTCCTATCATTCTTTCTCTTTCTCTGTATCTCTCTCGCTCCACCAAATTCTCTTTCTCTGTATCTCTCTCCCTCCACCAAATTCTCTTTCTCTGTAGCTCTCTCCCTCCACCAAATTCTCTTTCTCTGTATCTCTCTCCCTTCACCAAATTCTCTTTCTCTGTATCTCTCTCTCTCCACCAAATTCTCTTTCTCTGTATCTCTCTCCCTCCACCAAATTATCTTTCTCTGTATCTCTCTCCCTTCACCAAATTCTCTTTCTCTGTGTCTCTCTCCCTTCACCAAATTCTCTTTCTCTGTATCTCTCTCTCCACCAAATTCTCTTTCTCTGTATCTCTCTCTCTCCACCAAATTCTCTTTCTCTGTATCTCTCTCCCTCCACCAAATTATCTTTCTCTGTATCTCTCTCCCTTCACCAAATTCTCTTTCTCTGTGTCTCTCTCCCTTCACCAAATTCTCTTTCTCTGTATCTCTCTCTCCACCAAATTCTCTTTCTCTGTATCTCTCTCTCTCCACCAAATTCTCTTTCTCTGTATCTCTCTCCCTCCACCAAATTATCTTTCTCTGTATCTCTCTCTCTCCACCAAATTCTCTTTCTCTGTATCTCTCTCTCTCCACCAAATTATCTTTCTCTGTATCTCTCTCCCTCCACCAAATTGTCTTTCTCTGTAGCTCTCTCCCTCCACCAAATTCTTTCACTTGGGCTTCAGCACACATTACTGATTTAGTAATCCCCCCATCCTCTTTCTTCTTCAGCGCAAAAGCTTAGCCCAGTGAGCATGTGCTCTGTGCTCTGGCCTTTCCCCCCTACATGTGAGTCCAATTATAAGACAAAGCAGTTGTACTGGAGGAGGACTACATCCTGTCACATCCGTGCTCTGGAAGTCTTCCGCCTCACTGGTTCCCATGGCTACTGTTTCCATAAGAAAATAGATCCACTGGAAGCCAATTGAAGCCAATTGACGTCCCCTGGACAACATGAAGCATAAGAAGAGGCTGTTAACAAATCAGCATGTGATTATGGTAATGTAAGGCCGTGAGGATGATTACACATGTGCATTAGAGAGAATTAGAATATATTAGTAAACATTTCTTCCCGATGAGTACGCCTGTACCGGCTACCATGAGGAGTGGAGAGATAGTTAAGGGTTCAATTCAATCCGTATCGCTGAAGTTCAGCGTTACAGCGTGATTGAAATTTAAAGGCAATGTTACAGCATTAGTGGAGACTGCATTCAACACTGTATATGTTGGTTCAATCAGAAATGTACTTAAAGTTTCCAACTGCTATTTCAAGAATAGAGGTGAAGAGCATGAATAATGAAAATCCTTGCTCAATGAAGCATACACGCACACTCGCACATACAAACGCATGCACGCACGCACGCGCGTGCACACACACACACACACACACACACACACACACACACACACACACACACACACACACACACACACACACACACACACACTGCCAGCTCTCTCGCCCAAGCCTCGGTCTAAATTCATCCACTTTGCAGTGAGTCCAATCCTCACCCATTTTATTTAACCTTTATTTAACCAGGCTTGTCAATTAAGAACAAATTCTTATTTACGATGGCCTGGCAAGAGGCAAAAGGCCTCCTTTGGCGATGTGGGCTGGGATTAAAAATGAAATAAAAACTATTTAAGACAAAATGGACAACACAGACGGAAGGCATTGGCAACAACACAAATACAACAGCAAACAAACTGTGTGTGTGTGTGTGTGTGTGTGTGTGTGTGTGTGTGTGTAAAACAACAAGCTTCCCTTCAGCGACTATCAATCCATGCTCTCATCCTAAATGACATCTCCCTTAACGAATTAGTGCTAACGCAATTACCATCAGCATGTTTTTACATGGGCCAGCCTGCACCTTGATTACCCAGCACGCCACTCAGCACCTGGACGACGCAGCAGAACTGTGTGGACCGTAATGAAAGAGGTTCACCATGTGGTCCTGGTCAAGGCCCAAGCTTTGACCAAGAACAACTGTTCCCTGTACTTACACAGCTAATGGAATGGACCAGGAAGATTATAATAACATTACGTTGACACTGTCGTACATTTTCCTCCCGTGACATCAACAACAAAATGGCAGCCCTGAATCTCATCATTTTTCACTTGAGCCAGGAATAGAGTGGAGCACATTATTATGACATGTACCGTCCATATTTGGCTGGCGATCACAGTGTTATGCAGCACAGAAATCTCATTAGATGCTGTCCTCCCTACCTGAGACCAATATGACATCTCTCTCTCTCTCTCTCTCTCTCTCTCTCTCGCTCTCTCTCTCTCTCTCTCTCTTCTCTCTGTCTCGCTCTCTCCTCTCTCTCTCTCTCCTCTCTCTCTCTCTCTCTCTCTCTCCTCTCTCTCTCCTCTCTCTGTCTCTCTCTCTCTCTTCTCCTCTCTCCTCTCTCTCTCTCTCTCTCCTCTCTCTCTCTCTTCTCTCTCTCTCTCTCTCTCTCTCTCTCTCCTCTCTGTCTCTCTCCTCTCTCTCTCTCCTCTCTCTCTCTCTCTATCTCTCTCTCTCGATGAGCCCATTCTTCCGCTCTCTTTCCTCGTCCTCCTTCTTTTCTTTCCCTTCCTGTTCTACCATTTCCAAACTGACACCAGATGGTGTTTTAATAAAGTCCAGTAGGAATATGACTGTGAGTAAACAACACAACACATGCCAGCTCAGTAATTGCTGGGTACTATTACCACCCCTGTGCCTGGCGAAGCCTAGGAGAGAGAGAGGGAGGGAGGGAAGGAAGGAGGGATAGATGGAAGGAGGGAGAGATGGATGGAGAGAGGTAGAGACGTACACCTAGCGGCTGGAGCCAAAAGAGCGCAGCTGCTTCAGGAGCAGGGATGGTCAGGAGTGGTCGTGCTGGGCCTGGCTGAGCTTGGGGTTCAGGCTCCAGGCCCACTGCTCGACCCCAGCCCAGGCCACAGCCTCCACCACTGCAGGGCCAACTCACCACCATGCCCAGGCCACAGCCTCCACCACTGCAGGGCCAACTCAGCACCATGCCCAGGAAACATCCTCCACCACTGCAGGGCCAACTCAGCACCAGGCCCAGGCCACAGCCTCCATCACTGCAGGGCCAACTCAGCACCAGGCCCAGGCCACAGCCTCCACCACTGCAGGGCCAACTCAGCACCATGCCCAGGCCACAGCCTCCACCACTGCAGGGCCAACTCAGCACCATGCCCAGGCCACAGCCTCCACCACTGCAGGGCCAACTCAGCACCATGCCCAGGCCACAGCCTCCACCACTGCAGGGCCAACTCAGCACCATGCCCAGGCCACAGCCTCCATCACTGCAGGGCCAACTCAGCACCAGGCCCAGGCCACAGCCTCCACCACTGCAGGGCCAACTCAGCACCAGGCCCAGGCCACAGCCTCCACCACTGCAGGGCCAACTCAGCACCAGGCCCAGGCCACAGCCTCCACCACTGCAGGGCCAACTCAGCACCATGCCCAGGCCACAGCCTCCACCACTGCAGGGCCAACTCAGCACCATGCCCAGGCCACAGCCTCCACCACTGCAGGGCCAACTCAGCACCAGGCCCAGGCCACAGCCTCCACCACTGCAGGGCCAACTCAGAAGTGGTGAGGAGGCAGAGAGTCCTGACAACTGGTACAGCTACTCTCCCTTACTTTCTTTGTCTATCCATGGATATGTTTTACTCTACCACTCTCTTTTCTCTGTTCTATATATCTATCTCTATCTCTACAGTATATCTCTATCTCCACCGTATATCTCTATCTCTACAGTATATCTCTATCTCTATCTCTACAGTATATCTCTATCTCTATCTCGACCGTATAGCTCTATCTCTACAGTATATCTCTATCTCTACAGTATGTCTCTATCTCTACAGTATATCTCTATTTCTATCTCTACAGTACATCTCTATCTCTACAGTATATCTCTATTTCTATCTCTACAGTATATCTCTATCTCTTCAGTATATCTCTGTCTATATCTCTACAGTTTAGCTATATATATATATCTCTACAGTATATCTCCATTGCTACAATAGATCTATATCTTTATCAATTCAATTCATATCAAAGGGCTTCATTGGCATGGTAAGCATATGTTTACGTTGCCAAAGCAATTGAAATAGATAATAAACAAAAGTGAAACAAGCTATACCAAAAATATACAGTAAACATTACACTTACAAAAGTTTCAAAGAAATAGAGACATTTCAAATGTCATATTATGGCTGTATACAGTGTTGTAACAATGTGCAAATAGTTATACTCTACAGTTTATCTCTATCTTTATCTATACAGTATATCTCTAACTTCATCTCTACAGATTTTGCTCTATCTCTACAGTATATATACTGCTCAAAAAAATAAAGGGAACGCTTAAACAACACATCCTAGATCTGAATGAAAGAAATCATCTTATTAAATACTTTTTTCTTTACATAGTTGAATGTGCTGACAACAAAATCACACAAAAATAATCAATGGAAATCCAATTTATCAACCCATGGAGGTCTGGATTTGGAGTCACACTCAAAATTAAAGTAGAAAACCACACTACAGGCTGATCCAACTTTGATGTAATGTCCTTAAAACAAGTCAAAATGAGGCTCAGTAGTGTGTGTGGCCTCCACGTGCCTGTATGACCTCTCTACAACGCCTGGGCATGCTCCTGATGAGGTGGCAGATGGTCTCCTGAGGGATCTCCTCCCAGACCTGGACTAAAGCATCCTCCAACTCTTGGACAGTCTGTGGTGCAATGTGGCGTTGGTGGATGGAGCGAGACATGATGTCCCAGATGTGCTCAATTGGATTCAGGTCTGGGGAACGGGCGGGCCAGTCCATAGGATCAATGCCTTCCTCTTGCAGGAACTGCTGACACACTCCAGCCACATGAGGTCTAGCATTGTCTTGCATTAGGATGAACCCAGGGCCAACTGCACCAGCATATGGTCTCACAAGGGGTCTGAGGATCTCATCTCGGTACCTAATGGCAGTCAGGCTACCTCTGGCGAGCACATGGAGGGCTGTGCGGCCCCCCAAAGAAATGCCACCCCACACCATGACTGACCCACCGCCAAACCGGTCATGCTGGAGGATGTTGCAGGCAGCAGAATGTTCTCCACGGCGTCTCCAGACTCTGTCACGTCTGTCACGTGCTCAGTGTGAACCTGCTTTCATCTGTGAAGAGCACAGGGCGCCAGTGGCGAATTTGCCAATCTTGGTGTACTCTGGCAAATGCCAAACCTCCTGCACGGTGTTGGGCTGTAAGCACAACCCCCACCTGTGGACGTCGGGCCCTCATACCACCCTCATGGAGTCTGTTTCTGACCGTTTGAGCAGACACATGCACATTTGTGGCCTGCTGGAGGTCATTTTGCAGGGCTCTGGCAGTGCTTCTCCTGCTTCTCCTTGCACAAAGGCGGAGGTAGCGGACCTGCTGCTGGGTTGTTGCCCTCCTACGGCCTCCTCCACGTCTCCTGATGTTCTGGCCTGTCTCCTGGTAGCGCCTCCATGCTCTGGACACTGCGCTGACAGACACAGCAAACCTTCTTGCCACTGCTCGCATTGATGTGCCATCCTGGATGAGCTGCACTACCTGAGCCACTTGTGTGGGTTGTAGACTCCGTCTCATGCTACTAGAGTGAAAGCACCGCCAGCATTCAAACGTGACCAAAACATCAGCCAGGAAGCATAGGAACTGAGAAGTGGTCTGTGGTCCCCACCTGCAGAACCACTCCTTTATTGGGGGTGTCTTGCTAATTGCCTATAATTTCCACCTGTTGTCTATTCCAGTTGCACAACAGCATGTGAAATTTATTGTCAATCAGTGTTGCTTCCTAAGTGGACAGTTTGATTTCACAGAAGTGTGATTGACTTGGTGTTACATTGTGTTGTTTAAGTGTTCCCTTTATTTTTTTGAGCAGTGTATATATATCTATCTCTATATTTATCTACAATGCATTTGGAAAGTTTTATCTACAGTATTCTGTAGAGATAGAGACATACTGTAGATATATACTGTATCTCTATCTCTGCAGTATGTCTCTATCTCTATCTCTACAGTCTTTCTCTATCTCCAACACTACAGTGTATCTCTATCTCTACAGTATATCAATTCAATTCAATTCAAGGAGCTTTATTGGCACAGTATATCTCTATCTCTACAGTATATCTCTATCTCTATCTTTACAGTATATCTCTATCTCTACAGTATATCTCTATCTCTATCTCTACAGTATATCACTGTCTCTACAGTATATCTCTATCTCTACCATATATCTCTATCTCTATAGTATATCTCTATCTCTACAGTATATCTCTATCTTTACAGTATATCTCTATCTCTACAGTATATCTCTAACTCTACCGTATATCTCTATCTCTACAGTATATCTCTATCTCTATCTCTACAGTATATCTTTAACTCTACTGTATATCTCTATCTCTACCATATATCTCTATCTCTACAGTATATCTCTATCTCTACTGTATATCTCTATCTCTACAGTATATCTCTATCTCTACAGTATATCTCTATCTCTACAGTATATCTCTAACTCTACCGTACATCTCTATCTCTACAGTATATCTCTATCTCTATCTCTACAGTATATCTCTAACTCTACTGTATATCTCTATCTCTACCATATATCTCTATCTCTACAGTATATCTCTATCTCTACAGTATATCTCTATCTCTACCATATATCTCTATCTCTACAGTATATCTCTATCTCTACAGTATATCTCTATCTCTATCTCTACCATATATCTCTATCTCTACAGTATATCTCTATCTCTACTGTATATCTATATCTCTACCATATATCTCTATCTCTACAGTATATCTCTAACTCTACCGTATATCTCTATCTCTACAGTATATCTCTATCTCTATCTCTACAGTATATCTCTAACTCTACTGTATATCTCTATCTCTACCATATATCTCTATCTCTACAGTATATCTCTATCTCTACAGTATATCTCTAACTCTACTGTATATCTCTATCTCTACCATATATCTCTATCTCTACAGTATATCTCTATCTCTACAGTATATCTCTATCTCTACAGTATATCTCTGTCTCTACCATATATCTCTATCTCTACAGTATATCTCTATCTCTACAGTATATCTCTATCTCTACAGTATATCTCTATCTCTACAGTATATCTCTATCTCTACCGTATATCTCTATCTCTATCTCTACAGTATATCTCTAACTCTACTGTATATCTCTATCTCTACCATATATCTCTATCTCTACAGTATATCTCTATCTCTACAGTATATCTCTATCTCTACCATATATCTCTATCTCTACAGTATATCTCTATCTCTACAGTATATCTCTATCTCTACAGTATATCTCTATCTCTATCTCTACCATATATCTCTATCTCTACAGTATATCTCTATCTCTACTGTATATCTATATCTCTACCATATATCTCTATCTCTACAGTATATCTCTAACTCTACCGTATATCTCTATCTCTACAGTATATCTCTATCTCTATCTCTACAGTATATCTCTAACTCTACTGTATATCTCTATCTCTACCATATATCTCTATCTCTACAGTATATCTCTATCTCTACAGTATATCTCTAACTCTACTGTATATCTCTATCTCTACCATATATCTCTATCTCTACAGTATATCTCTATCTCTACAGTATATCTCTATCTCTACAGTATATCTCTATCTCTACAGTATATCTCTAACTCTACTGTATATCTCTATCTCTACCATATATCTCTATCTCTACAGTATATCTCTATCTCTACCGTATATCTCTGTCTCTACATTATATCTCTACAGTTTATCTTTTTTCTTTGTCCTTTCTCTCTCTTTGTCAAAGACGTGCACCCACCCACCCACACACACACACACACACACACACACACACACACACACACACACACACACACACACCACACACACACACACACACACACACACACACACACACACAGTTTACTGATGTGATTTTTGAAGAGCAGGGGGCCGGGCGATACACAGTGATGTGTGCAGGTCTCATGTTCATCATCACACCTCAGGCTCCACTCTTCTTTCTTCCAGGAAGCTTCACATTGTGGAGGTTACCATGTCTCCCGTGTGCTGTTACACACCTTGCAATTTGATCCCTTTGAAGGGCCTTCATCACATCATGGTATAGTCCTTACATGTTGGAGGAGGGTCTTCCCATCCCAGGAAGCATCATTAAACTTGTCGCCTAGAGGAACATCAATCAACCAGAAGAAGAACATCATCCCCCAGCAACATTCACTCACTGACAGACACGGAGATCCGCCATTACATCACCAAACACTTGTTGGGTTTTGATGTGATATTACCCGTTTAAAAGTACACACATCTTCTGTGAATTAACAGATGCAACATATTTAGAATGTTTTCAAACATACACAAGCACACGTAGGAGATATCAAAACTTTAACAGGGACATTTATTGCGGCACGTTGAAATTGTTTGAAATATTATGTGAGTTACTGTAACAATTAAGCGTTTGTCTCACATATGTAAAAAAATAATAATACTGTCTTCTTGCTTGGAGCAGAGGGAAAGCATTTTAGAGTGTAGGCCCACCTAGTTAGCTCTTATCACAGACAATTGATGACAACTACTTTTCAACGCAGGTGAAATGACCTTCAAGTCCTAGTTCACCATGAACATGAATTTTAGATGATTCTTAACCTGTTTGAATGCTAATTGAAGGCATAGGGTTATTACAATTCTCTAATTAGGAGCTGTGGTCGGACCTTAGAGGTGCTTCTCATCTACCTAATCATGAGGACTTTATAAATTATGCAAGGAAGCAGTGATTTGGAAAATTCCTTTATCCAAAAACTTTACCCAGGAGTAATTATAGTGATGAATTCCGTTTGGACACTGACATTCATTCCCAGACATGTGAGGTTCACCTCTCTCTCAGACTCTGATTCCCGAATTATTCAGAATTACCCGGCGCTCAGAATGATGGTTTTAGTGTAAGATTGTCCTGAATTTTCTACATGGATGATGATCGGCAGGAACAAAGTTATGAGCATCCTAATCCATCTGGAACTTAGCAAACAGGCCACCCGAGGCCATTATCCAAATAAAACATCAAAAACACTGTATGACAGGTTTGCTGATAAGCACAAACAACAGTTCGTGTTGAAACAAAACTTTTCTTTTGACATCTTGAACCTCTTGCCAACCCCTTTCTTCTCAAATACTTGTGGGCCTGGAGAATTCACCCCAATCCCTCCAGGCAGAGAGAGTTTAACAGCAACAGCAGCAATTCTGAGAGACTGAAATATGAGGCAAAAGCCTCTCTCTCCTTTCCTTACATCCAGCTACGTCTAGTACACATCTACACCATACGGATGATCTCAGTAGGCCGCCATGGTTTTAAGCAAGTCCACTTTCAGCTTGGGCGATGGGCTCCCAACCTTCCATGCTCTGTCAGAAGGTCCTTAAAGAAGCAGTTTGCCAGCAGGTTTAGGGCCACACCATCAATCTTGAGTGGCTGAAAATGGGAGAGAGGGTGGCAGAGGGGGCTGAGATGGAGGAACGAGGTGGCGGTCTAAGTGGGTCACAGGCCTCGGACCGAAGCGAAGGCAGCTGCCCCCTTGGAGGAGAACGTCTTCCCAAGCAGAGCGAACGCAGAGTGACAGTTGGTTGGGGACGTTGGAGAGCTATGCCTGCTGCTGACTACAGTAGCTTCACACATTGGACCCATAGTGGCCCTAGATATGCATAGGTCAGCTAAAAGCTGGCTAAGGAACTTGGATTGTTTCACGAACTGAGGGAGCACAGGTGCAGGAGCATCATTATAAACCTACATGTTAACGTTTACGTAGTGTTTCCAGGTACTCCATTTTCAAACGTTGATTAAAAAACATGCTTTCATTGCCCTTTATTGCTGATAAACAACAATGTTATTTTAGCCCTTGAACAGGATATTTGAAAACATATTTTTAGACCATAAACCGAAGACACTGAGTATACATCAAATATATCAAATCATTGTGAGTCACTTGGAAGAAAATAAAATAAAGAAAGGGATGCTGATTTTCCTCACCAGTGCAACTCCAACGGGCAGTAGACACTTCCATATTACAGCGACATATACTGTATCTTGTTTTCTAAATGAACGGAAATACACATTTTGTTGACATGTCAAGTGGGTGAGAAATATGTAAATGCATTAAAATATTTATTTCACAAATTTCATGGGTCCCTTATTAAAAATTGAATTTCCTTCTGACCTGTTACAGATGGAGACACTAACATGGGTAGGATGCAAGTTAAATTGCACTTGTGATTTATCAAATTTTCCTCTGAAACTACAGTGAACAGAGCATGGCTCCCAAAACAACAACTTGATTTACTGGGACATGTCGTATGGTAAAGTGAGATTTAATGAGGTATGTTCAATGGAAGGGTGATGAAATGGATGTATGTCATACTGTATGTCGGCATAAAAATTACTGAAGAAGATGTC
>NC_042958.1:8000909-8063409 GCF_901001165.1 Salmo trutta
TGCGTCAACAGCAACCTTGGGAAACCCTCTGCATTATCATTAACAGCAGACTCGTACATTTCCTCAGTGAAAACAATGCACTGAGCAAATGTCAAATTGGATTTTTACCAAATTACCGTATGACAGGACACGTATTCACCCTGCACACCCTAATTGACCAAAAAAAATAACTAAGGCAAAGTCTTCTCATGCTTTGTTGATTTAAAAAAGCTTTTGATTCAATTTAGCATGAGGGTCTGCTATACAAATTGATGGAAAGCGGTGATGGGCGAAAAACAGGGATGCAGCTTGAGCCCCACCCTCTTCAACATATAGTATATATCAACAAATTGGCGAGGGCACTAGAAAAGTCTGCAGCACCCAGCCTCACCCTACTAGAATCTGAAGTCAAATGTCTACTGTTTGCTGATGATCTGGTGTTTCTGTCCGCAACAAACGAGGTCCTAGAGCAGCACCTAGAGCTTCTGCACAGATTCTCTGTAAGACAAAAATCTCACTATGACAAAAAATAATGGTGTTCCAAAAAAGGTCCAGTTGCCAGGACCAGAAATACAAAATTCCATCTAGAAACCCTTGCCCTAGAGCACACAAAAAACGATATATACTTCGGCTTAAACTTCACCGCCACAGGTAACTTCCACAAAGCTGTGAACGATCTGAGAGACAAGGCAAGAAGGGCCTTCTATGCCATCAAAAGGAACATACAATTAGAATCCGGCTAAAACGTAAAACACCAAATAATGCATGCAGAACAGAATTAGGCTGATACCCGCTAATGATGAAATTCCAGAAATGAGACATAAAAGTATATAACCCCCTGAAATGAAGCGATTCCCAAACCTTCCATAACAAAGCCATCACCTACAGAGAGATGAACCTGGAGAAGAGTCCCCTAAGCAAGCTGGTCTGGGAGCCCTGTTCACAAACACAAACAGACCCCATAGAGCCCCAGGACAGCAACCAAAATAAACCCAAACAAATCATGAAAAGACCAAAATATAATTAGTTGACACATTGGAAAGAATCAACAAAAAAACTGAACAAACTAGAATGTTATTTGGTCTTAAACAGAAAGTACACAGTGGCAGAATACCTGACCACTGTGCCTGACCCAAACTTAAGGAAAGTTTTGATTATGTACAGACTCCGTGAGCATAGCCTTGCTGTTTCTATACTCCATGTTTCTATCCTCCATGTTTCTCTCCTTCATGTTTCCCTCCTCCATGTTTCCCTCCTCCATGTTTCTATCCTTCATGTTTCTCTCCTCCATGTTTCTATCCTCCATGTTTATATCCTCCATGTTTCCCTCATCTATGTTTCCCTCCTCCATGTCTCCCTCCTCCATGTTTCTCTCCTCCATGTTTCCCTCCTCCATGTTTCCCTCATCTGTTTCCCTCCTCCATGTTTCCCTCCTCCATGTTTCCCTCCTTCATGTTTCTCTCCTCCATGTTTCTCTCCTCCATGTTTATCTCCTCCATGTTTCTCTCCTCCACATTTCTATCCTCCATGTTTCTGTCCTTCATGTTTATCTCCTCTATGGTTCTATCCTCCATGTTTCCCTCATCTATGTTTCCCTCCTCCATGTTTCCCTCCTTCATGTTTCTCTCTCCCATGTTTCTATCCTCCATGTTTCTCTCCTCCACATTTCTATCCTCCATGTTTCTCTCCTTCATGTTTCTCTCCTTCATGTTTCCCTCATCTATGTTTCCCACCTCCATGTTTCCCTCCTTCATGGTTCTATCCTCCATGTTTCTCTCCTCCATGTTTCCCTCATCTATGTTTCCCTCCTCCATGTTTCTCTCCTCCATGTTTCTCTCATCCATGTTTCCCTCCTCCATGTTTATCTCCTCCATGTTTCTCTCATCCATGTTTCCCTCCTCCATGTTTCTCTCCTCCATGTTTCTCTCCTCCATGTTTCCCTCCTCCATGTCTCCCTCCTCCATGTTTCCCTCATCCATGTTTCCCTCCTCCATGTTTCTCTCCTCCATGTTTCTATCCTCCATGTTTCACTCCTCCATGTTTATCTCCTCCATGTTTCCCTCGTTCATGTTTCTCTCCTCCATGTTTCTCTCATCCTTTTTTTCCCTCCTCCATGTTCCTCTCTTCCATGTTTCTCTAAACTCAAAGCAGACGTGTAATCAGTTTTGGACTTATTGTTGATATGGGTGTCTGCATCCTATGAAACAGTACATTTTCCCCCTTGACTACTACAACGGATTTTGAAAAACAACAGCATTCGAAAGCGCTAGTGTCAAAGTTGATTCCGACAGCCCATTTTTCAGCAATGACAAAACCGACAAAAAACCCACTTATGAAATGGGAGGCATGGTTTCAGTCAAACGCTATCGGAGGGTTTCTCAGAACCTGGACAAATGTCTTGCGTAGTGGCACGCGATGCCCATAGAAGACAGTAACACCATGTGGTTAGACTCTCTGTGGCCTTATATACACTGTGAACCATGCTCCCAACTAATCACACTGTGATCCATGCTCCCAACTAATCACACTGTGATCCATGCTCTCAACTAATCACACTGTGATCCATGCTCCCAACTAATCACACTGTGAACCATGCTCCCAACTAATCACACTGTGAACCATGCTCCTAACTAATCACACTGTGATCCATGCTCTCAACTAATCACACTGTGATCCATGCTCCCAACTAATCACACTGTGAACCATGCTCTCAACTAATCACACTGTGAACCATGCTCCCAACTAATCACACTGTGATCCATGCTCCTAACTAATCACACTGTGAACCATGCTCTCAACTAATCACACTGTGATCCATTGATTAGTGTCTGCATCACTCTTACCATTCAAACTGGAACATGTTTGGCATTCCTCAATTGTGTGTGTGTGTGTGTGTGTGTGTGTGTGTGTGTGTGTGTGTGTGTGTGTGTGTGTGTGTGTGTGTGTGTGTGTGTGTGTGTGTGTGTGTGTGTGTGTGTGGGGCCGATGCTGCTCACTGAGTGTGTGAGCAAGCGAGCGGTGAGCATCTGTCCAGGCTCCAGTCAGAGACGAGAACGCTTCACAAGTCCCTGCTCCTGAAACCTGCTCTTCTGGAAGAGTCCTCAGACAAGGCTGTTTACAATACAAAACACACCCAGACATACAATGTCAAGAGTGTGCAGAGCTGTCATCAAGGCAAAGGGTGGCTACATTGAAAAATCTCTAATATAAAATCTATTTGTTTATAAAAAAAATTGGTTACTACATGATTCCATATGTGTTATTTCATAGTTTTGATGTCTTTACTATTATTCTAGTAAAAATAAAGAAAAACCCTTGAATGAGTAGGTGTGTCCAAACTTTTGACTGGATCTGTACATGCGCACACACACACACACACACACACACACACACACACACACACACACACACACACTCAGAGAGACATGTGTTTAGTGGTGTCACATTAGGTTACGTTTCTCATTTCTTCCTCTATTTTCAGTGCATTGGTCCAGCAGGCCAGTCATGCCACTTAGCATTCTGGGATTGGGTTCCAGGACCAATGGGGGTGCTTGACAACAGGAAGTACAGTGAAGAGATGTGGATTTTGAGATGTGGATTTGTAAGAAGTTTGCGGCAAAAAAATACAAAAATAAAATGCTGAGGAAGTATATTTAGTTTAGTTTTATTTATAATACTTTTTTTACATGTTTAATTTATTTTTTATTTTTTATTTTATAATTTAAAAACATTTTCTACAGAAGTCCATCCTCCATTTCCACCCTAGAGGAACCTCCACTGTTCTTTATGTAACATATTTTTTACACACAGTCCTCCATATTCCTATCGTGATCTGCCTGTGGCTGTTTTGAAACAGATTGAGCCCTTTCATTTGAACTGTTCAGTCAAATGACAACAGAAGTACTCTACATACGTAGTTTGGACATCTTCAAAAATAGTTTGGAGATGAGCTCAAGCCTCAATTATCTAATCCAAACATACAGCACAATGATACACCAAATCCTGGGCTTAATTGGGGCCTTTTGCATTAAAGCACATTACTGAGGAATGTACACGTCCATATATGACGTGAGCATTTCATATTTAAGTTATGCCATCTAAAATTCATGGGTTTCTATGGACTTAATTCATTTAGTTAAATGGAAGATTTGTTAGCACATAAAACCACAGGATATATGTACAAAATATCAACATATGTTGTATTCGAGTCAATAAATAGAAAAGGCACAGTTTTATAAGACAATGTTTTAACAGGAGAAAAAAATACAGTTTAATCATTAGACTGTCTATCAGTAGGCTTGTTAATTAATACATTATTCTGCAAACATATCAAATGACAGCACGCTGGTCACATGCCAGGCAACATAATGTAAACATTCTGCTGATGATAATCCCTTCCGCAATTCATTTAACGTGACAAAGCGCCATATACAGCAGGCCCACAAAATACCCCTGCTATCTCTTAGCTAAATGTCTCTGTCAATAAAACATCATCTTAGTTAAGAAGGTGACATTGTCACTCCAGTCCGGGCAACTACCCTAGAAGGGGCGATGTGCATAGGCATCTGTATAACGCTAATTCTCATTGTTGTGATCAAAAGAAATGGACTAGGGAGGAGCCCTTAGGTCAGGGGTCAGAGTGACAGGGTGGGGGGGTGGATCAGTGGATATTACCTTTATGCTTTGTGACAGCTACATGTCACTGTCAATCGCCTGGTAGCCGAGGCTTAATGGCGTTGGCTATAACTTGGAGCAAATATCAACAATGAATCTGTGTTGACAGGGCTGGATTCAAGGGCACATTGAACGATTCTGAAACCTTTGCTCATTGAAGTGTAGTAATTATCCAAGAGTATTGTCACTGGCGGCTGCTGGTGGCTGGTGACTGTCAAATGACTGCAGACTAAGTTGAGGTCTTCTGCCTCTATCTCTACACACAATGGCAACCAAGGAGAAAAGTGGTGATGTCATATTTATACAACCTCAGTTTGTGCACTGATTAAAATTTTCCAGCAACACTTATTTTTCTTATGACTAATATTAGAGCTCTTTACACAATCACAACGGTTCCTGCTAAAACTAGAGTCCAAACGTAATTGTATCCCTCAATCCTACCATAAACACCATCAACAGTCATATCATTCTATATTTACAAGTAATAGAGCAGTATTTCATGGCAATGACTTCCCCTCCAGTGGATTTACACTGGGCTCTCCTCTCTCTGTGTTCCAGGAGAGGTTCAGCTCCGTGACACTAGGGGGTGCTTCAACACAGTCCTCTCACGCCTCACCATCACCCATCACTGTCTATTCACACTCGTAGGATAACCAAACTCCAACATTACACCACAACGGCAGAGAGAGACAGAGACAGAGGGAGAGAGAGAAAAGAGAGAGAAAAGAGAGAGCGAGACAGAGGGTGCAAGTGAGAGAGGAAGATGTAGAGAGAGAGGGAGAGATGGAGAGAGAGAGAGAGAGAGAGAGAGAGAGAGAGAGAGAGAGAGAGAGAGAGAGAGAGAGAGAGAGAGAGAGAGAGAGAGAGAGAGAGAGAGAGAGAGAGAGAGATAGAGAGAGAGAGAGAGAGAGAGAGAGAAAAGACACCGGCTTCAGGTTACCAACCTTTCTCTTGTTCATTTGATATTCATCAGCTTTGAAGCTAACCTCCGACATCCCTCAACATCTCAGATACAAGTGGCCCGAGCCTACTTTCAATAGCCTTTTCTCTTGTGTCTCTTACAGGGCCGAGCGGGCTTACGTACCAACACCCCTCTGTTCCAGGGGGGTAGAGCCAGAGTGGTGAAGAGGGTCCAATTGCAACACAATACAAACAGAGCAAGAGAGAGAGGGGGGGTAGAGAGACAGAGAGAGGAGACAGACAGATAGAGAGAGAGAGAGAGAGAGACAGAGACAAACAGAGCAAGACAGAGAGAGAGAGAGAGAGAGAGAGAGAGAGGGGGTAGAGAGACAGAGAGGGACAGAGAGAGAGACTAATAGAGCGAGAGAGTCAGAGAGAGAGAGAGAGAGAGAGAGAGAGAGACAGAGAGAGACAAATAGAGTGAGAGAGACAGAGAGAGACAGAGACAGAGAGAGAGAGAGACATAGACAGAGAGAGAGAGAGAGAGAGAGAGAGAGAGAGAGAGAGGGGAGGATCAGTTCTCTGTGGAAGAGACAGGTCATGCTCTGCAGCAGCATTTCTTCGGCATGAGTATAATCACTGATGGTGTGTGTGTGTGTTTGTGTGTGTGTGTGCATCTCTCTCCTCTCTCTGTGTCATAACACTGATGTTATGGAGATCCCTAAAATGCTCACAAACTTCTACGATGCACAGTCGAGAGCATCTTGTTGGGCTGTATCACAGCCTGGTATGGCAACTGCACCACCCTCAACCACAAGGCTCTCCAGAGGGTAGTCCAGTCTGCCCAACGCATCACCGGGGGCAAACTACCTGCCCTCCAGGACACTTACAGCACCCGATGTCACAGGAAGGCCAAAAAGATCATCAAGGACCACAACCACCCGAGCCACTGCCTGTTCACACCGCTATCATCCAGAAGGCGAGATCAGTACAGGTGCATCAAAGCTGGGACCGAGAGACTGAAAAACAGCTTCTATCTCAAGGCCATCAGACTGTTAAACAGCCATCGCTAACATTCGCAGAGTACGACCCTGCCTCACACAGGAAGCGGCGCAGGTCCTAATCCAGGCACTTGTCATCTCCCGTCTGGATTACTGCAACTCCCTGTTGGCTGGGCTCCCTGCCTGTGCCATTAAACCCCTACAACTCATCCAGAATGCCGCAGCCCGTCTGGTGTTCAACCTTCCCAAGTTCTCTCACGTCACCCCGCTCCTCCGCTCTCTCCACTGGCTTCCAGTTGAAGCTTGCATCCGTTACAAGACCATGGTGCTTGCCTACGGAGCTGTGAGGGGAACGGCACCTCCGTACCTTCAGGCTCTGATCAGGCCCTACACCCAAACAAGGGCACTGCGTTCATCCACCTCTGGCCTGCTCGCCTCCCTACCTCTGAGGAAGTACAGTTCCCGCTCAGCCCAGTCAAAACTGTTCGCTGCTCTGGCACCCCAATGGTGGAACAAGCTCCCTCACGACGCCAGGACAGCGGAGTCAATCACCACCTTCCGGAGACACCTGAAACCCCACCTCTTTAAGGAATACCTAGGATAGGATAAAGTAATCCTTCAAACCCCCCCCCCCCCCTTAAAAGATTTAGATGCACTATTGTAAAGTGGTTGCTCCATTGGATATCATAAGGTGAATGCACCAATTTGTAAGTCGCTCTGGATAAGAGCGTCTGCTAAATGACTTAAATGTCATGTAAAAATGCTGCCAACGTACAGACTCAAATCTCTGGCCACTTGAATGAATGGATTTAATAATGGTATCTCTAGTCACTTTAAATAATGCCACTTGAATAATGTTTACATATCCTACATTACTCATCTCATATGTATATCTTGTATTTTATACCATGTATTGCATCTTGCCTATGCCGCACGGCCATCGCTCATCCATATATTTATATTCTTATTCCATCCCCTTTACGTCTGTGTGTATACGGTAGTTCTTGTGAATTTGTTAGATTACTTGTTAGATATTGCTGCACTGTCGGACTAGAAGCACAAGCATTTCGCTACATTCGCATTAACATCTGCTAACCATGTGTATGTGACCAATAACATTTGATTTGATTTGATTCCAATTGCTAAGCTGTTTAAAGTGGGAGAGTAGCCCCGGTATAGTTGAAATGTCAGCCCCTAATGAATAGCTTCGTTGGCATTAGTTGCCTCTCTGTTGGCCATTACCGACATCATAGTTAGTTATTGTGCTTGGCTACAATGGGCAGATTTATGTTTAAAAAAATGGGTGGGGGAGATTTTGGATAAGATCCAGGTTCCGGGTTTTGGGCACCCGAGTAGCGGAGCGGTCCAAGGCATTGCATCTCAGGGCTAGAGGCGTCACTACAGATCCTGGTTCGATCCCAGGCTGTATCAAAACCAGCCGTGATCGGGAGTCCCATAAGGCGCCGTACAATTGGCCCAGCATCGTCCGGGTTTGGGGAGGGTTTAGCCGGGGAAGGCCGTCATTGCCTAGTTAAATAAAGGTTAAATAAAAATTAAAAAAAATCTGTGGAACTGACCATCAGTACATGTACACACTGACTTAGACACGCACGCACGCACGCACGCCACAAGAGGCTGCTGATGGGAGGACGGGCATAAAATAATGGCTGGAATGGAGTAAATGGAATGGTGTCAAACACATGGAAACCATGTGCTTAATGAGTTCCATACCATTCCATTTATTCTGTTTCAGCCATTACTATGAGCCTATCCTCCCAAATGAATGTGCCACCAGCCGCCTGTGTGCACAACTAAATTTGGATTAGATGAATGTTGTATTGTATTGTAGCCAAACAATAATCTAAACCTCCACAACAAGAATTATGATATGTAACAACAACCATTGATTGGGTGAATTTGAAACCACTACAGCATATGAATGATATCATCCCATGCCATATTTCATCACAGCTATTGTGGCGCTAAGAGGACAGACCCAAATGAGGATGATCGCATGTGAACGACAGACAATCCTGGATCAGACCTGTCTGGCAGAGAGACTGAGCAGGGGGGAGCATTGTGTCTCCTCACACACAATCCTCTGTGTGTGTGTGTGTGTGTGTGTGTGTGTGTGCGTAACGTGCCTGCATGTGTGTGTGTGCGTGTGAGTACGTGTGTGCTCTCTTCAGCTGCATGAACGTTCCTGTTGACATTAAGCAGCTAAACAGTACCAGCTTGCAGTGGCTCTTAACCTTGCCTTCTCAGAGTCTCTGAGTCAGGCTAATGAAGTCCTGAAAGACTTCCTGAGACCCTCATATGGCTTTGTTTAGGAGGAGCCCCTCTCCTCTCTAGCTCTCCTCTTCTCTTCTCCCCCCTGTCCAAGAATACCATTACCCCGTTGAGCCAGGCACACAGACCCTGAAATACATGAGTCAAATGAGCCAGGCACACAGGCCCTGAAATACATGAGTCAAATGAGCCAGGCCCACAGGCCCTGGAATACATTACCCCGTTGAGCCAGGCACACAGACCCTGAAATACATTACCCCACTGACCCAGGCCCACAGGCTCTGAAATACAGACCAGAGCTAAAAGTAAGGCCATCTCTATTACAAACCGTCACTATACAGGAAGTAGGATGTGTAAAACATTACACCATGGAGTGTGCAGAGAGAGAGAGAGAGAGAGAAAGTTTTCACATAAGCCCTTGGGCTTCCAACCACACCAGCACACTGTTCTTATTTTTAATTTTGATTTATCTGTATTGTTGTCTATCCCTTGTTTTCTTTGGTGCAAATAAATTAAAGTAAAAAAAAAAAGAAGAGAGAGGAGGGAGAAGAGAAAAACGAAAGTACAGAGATTATTTTTCTCAGCAGTGAAAGAATTCAAATCCCCCCATTGCTTTTTGCGGACGTGTAATGGCACTTCAGTTTAATTTGATGGTTTGTGTGTACTCCATAGTGGGAAATTGTTTCTATGTGGTTGTGTGTGGTAGTCTATTGAAGGAGTGAGAGTGAGAGAAGCGTGTATACATGGCAAATAAAACAGCCGTGGAGGCAATGGAATTTGTATTCACACTAAAGTAGGCTAACCCAGTTAAAAGGCAGAAATCAAATAGCAGAAGCTGATATATGGTATCGAGGCAGCCTCCTGGGGTGCTAGGACGCTCCTTTTCTTCAACGTGTTTCCTGCCTCTCTATATCGTGGTTTAAAGGATTAGTAATACATCACAGCATTTAAAGGCCATATTGACGCGAGAGTTTTGTAACAGGGAGGAAAAAGCATCCAACACATCTGTTATTCTAGACTGCTAATATACCCGACGTCAGCTTCCGAGGCTGTTATTCCGTCCTTATCGGTTCGGAGAAGGAGAATTCTATTACAGTATATGTTTGGTTTGTCACAGTCAGACACACGCTCTTCTCTGTGTTTATTCAGGAGTGTGTGCATTTGGGGGATTTGGTTGTAAAAAAAAAAATGAAGAGACCAATTCGTTCCCCCCTTCTGAGGAGGAGAAAGGCATGTTTTCATAAAAGCCTAAGAGCTGAGAAATGACAAGTCACCCTGCGTTTGTTATTGGACTATATTGACTCCCTGGGTTCTCTGAGTTTCATTACAGCACGAGGTAAAACAGGGAAACATTTATTTTGTTTGAATCTCAAATCTTTCTGTTTTCTGTCGGTGTCTTCATGCTAGTTTGCGTGAATGCATGTGTGTGTGTGTATGCGTGTGTGTGTGCGTGTGCGTGTGCGTGTGCGTGTGCGTGTGTGTGTGTGTGTGTGTGTGTGTGTGTGTGTGTGTGTAGAAGAAGTGGTGGAGGATTAAGAAAAGGAGGAGTAGAGGAGAGATGGAGAGAGGTGGTGGGGCTGGTCTACCAGCATTACCCTGGAGTAGCAGCTCCATCCCCACTCCCAAGCTCCTCTCCAGCTCCATCCCCACTCCCAAGCTCCTCCCTAGCACCACGCCCAGCTCCGTCCCCAGCTCCATCCACATCCTCAGCTCCAGCTCCATCCACCGGCCCAGCTCCAGCCCCAACTCCAGCTCCATCCCCAGCCCCAACTCCAGCTCCATCCCCAGCCTCAGCTCCAGCCCCAGCCACCATGGTAGTCTTTTCATCCAGCATGCTGCAGCATCTGCCAGAGAAGAGAGGAGCAGCTCTATGTACCCCAGCTGGGGCTAGAAGAAGGGCCAGAGAGCCACAGCTTTCCTCTGTTAGCAAGGAGTCAGTGCACGGCCAGAGATGCCATCTGATACAAGTCTATCATAATGAAGGTCCAGCATGGGGCTAAATGAGTTTCCACCTCCGCTGCGCGAGGGGCTAATGACAAAACAGCTCCCCATGCTCTGGGGCCGCCGCTAGGTTTAGTCAGGGCATATGGCTCCTCCATGGAGGGAGAGAAGGTTCTCCAGTTAAAGGCGCAGTGCCTCCCGGTCGACACCAAGTCTAGTCGACATACACAGGCCCGGCCACACGAACAACCCGTCACTAAGCAACACAACAAGAGTAGCAGAAGCAACAATGCAGCTACTGCTGTGGCGATTTTTCTGGGCCCTCAGTCGAAGGTCTGATAGCTGTGTGTCTGACACGGGCGGAAATCAGTAATAGCTTTTGTAGATTTATATTCATTTGCGGGATTTAATGTCTTAAATGGCAGGCGATCAACACTGGAAACAAAATGGTTGTTGGAGGGGGTGGGAGCTTAAAAAACACAACATTCTGATAGCTTACTTTATGGTCCCCAAGTTATCCAAATTAGCTTAAAGGATTGATCATTCTTCAATAATATAACACTGTTACTGAGCCCCTAAACTGTGACTTGTCTTTTTCTGGTTTTGTCAACCACTAAATAGGGGGCTTGGTTTTGGAAATTAAAACAAAATCTCATAACAAGGCATTTTAATTTGATTAATTCATTGTTGTGTTTCGATGCCGAGCAAAGGCAAGCCATGACGGTTCTACATTATCTGTTCCACTGACTAATGACAATTTCCTGCACAATAACATCAGTAACAAACCTCAGAGCGAGTTTCGCCTTGAAATCACAGGCAAGTCAAAGCCAAAGGGGAACAAAAACCTTGTCTTAATTCCACTATGAGGCTACTGGTGGCTGCAACTTTAAACAGGATAATTGGATGCTCCAAAATTAAATTAGCCTTCATTTTCCTTTGTGTGTCAGGTAGTTGAGGACACGGCCATGTTACAAACAAACGCTGTCAAAAGACCCTTATAAGAAGAATGAAGAGCGACCTCTCAATCTCCAAACTCAAGGCCGTTCTGGCTGAACACACACCACAAACAACCAAGGTATCTACAATGGAAAGCAATCTTTGAACACTGTCTCCAAAGACAACTTTCCCTTTATATGTCAAGTAAGGTGACAGAGAATCCTAACTTGAGAGAATCCTGACTTGAGAGAATCTTGACTTTAGCCTCATTCTGAGCCTGAGTGAGTGAAGCAGGCCTGAACACCAAGCAGTGAAATGAACCATTGGAGCCCCCCACACGGACACGTCTGGGCCCCACTGTTTCTTCGTCTCCCCACCATAACCAGGGCTGGCATCAATAACCCACTGTACCAATTAGACCCTCATCAGCAGGGTGTGAGGCTGCAAGACTGCAGTGCGGCTGGCTGCAGTCAGGAGGTCCATGTGTCGGGTGGGGTGATGGCCCTCAGAGTCCCAGACACTCGCTCCCCAGCATTCCCACAGAAGTCCCTCTCTAGCTTCCACGTTCCCCCTCAGAGCGAGTGATTGCTTGCAGCTGGGGCACATTGAGAAGATTTGAATATTATGCAGAAGATTAGAGCAAACTAACTACATTATTCTCCAATTACGCTCATTTCATCCAACTGATGTCTCTATTTCCTTCCTTTTCCCTCGATTAGCCTAATGCGAAAATTGGAAGGCGCTTAGGACTTGTTCCGATTGTTCCGTCTATTATTTCAATCATCTTTTATTGTAACTGTAAATAAAACGATTAGGGGCAGATCTAGCCGAGGAGGCTAGGGAGATTTCATTTTCAAGGATCTGCTTATCAACATTCTTGGAAGGTTTGGTGGAGCTTGGGAGAGGCTCTCTATCTCTCCGGCGTGGCGTTAAACCTACCCCCCCCACCGATCCGAAGCCGCATTATGGTGGCAAATCTCAGTTTTTGAAGGAATTGCTATGCATCCTTGTCATAAATAAATAAATCAATTCGTTTTACGAGGAACGTACGCCTTCTAACAACCAACACGGGTTCAAATCACTTCGTCTCACACACCTAAGCCTTGCTTAATATCCCGCAAATCCCTGTACCAATTATTAGAAGTACATGTGCGAGTATTGTCAGTGGATGTTGCGGATGCACCGAGGTATAGCAATGTTAACTGGGGAGGGGAATGGAAGGAACAAAGCGCTCATGTAAGTCTATGTGTAAAGCCCTTGCCGAGCAGCAAGGCTTCTCATTGAATTGTGGGTGTTCTAAGAGAGGAGGGAAACACAATATCTCAGAGATGATTTCGGATCAGAACGCCAAGGCTTCTTCCCATGTAGCATTATCCCTGTTAGTTCTCTATTCATGCAACAAGTTTATTATCCTCACCAATTACACTGCTCACCCATTGGCTCCGGTACAGCAGGAATACTTAAGATATGTGATGTGAGAGAACCACCTCACATTGGGTAGAACAGAGCAATGTCTAAGGAAAGCAGCCTGGCAGTGGCTCCTTTGAGGCCTCATCAGGAACGGACTGGGACCAGAAATCGGCCCTGGAATTTCTAAGACACTGGCCCATTTGTTCCCTTGAGGCTCTCACATCAGCCCATTTCTTTGCCTAGAAGCCCCCATTATTAGCAAAATAATGCTAACTTTGTGCAAACAAAGCCCAAATTTAGACCAGCACACTGGGGTAAATATAGACCATTTGCCCAAACTGCTCTATGGCCAGTCTGCCCTTGGGCCTACTCTATGTTCTTGCCCCACTCTGTATCTCAAGATAGGTTAGGAGAGAAGTGTCATCGGGCCTGCTCTGTAGGACAGTGAGACACTGAACCACACATGTTTTCCACACAATCTGACAGCGATCCTGTCAAAGAAAGATCTCACCAAAAGGGATTGCTATAGAATACATCAACACTGCCGGAGTTAAATGAAAGATGAAACCAGTTAAAGAAAATGTTCTGAAAACGGTCCCTAAGGTAAAAATTCTATTAGATACGATAAATAAATCTTCAGCATTAATGTCCTCTCAAAAGAAATTGGTCTTAAACCTGCATTTATACGGCTGGTTGGGTTTCTTTCTAACCCCGTTAGCTGACACTGAGCTACACTTGATATTTGTAGGGGTTATGAATTAACCTTGTTAAATAATAAAAAGAAAGGGTCTATGTGTTATTACATTAAGTCATTACACACCATAGTCCACATTTAACATTGCTGTGACATTACATAGAAACCCCTTTGGGCTACGCAAGGCACCCTGTGGAATGTTTGTTTTGTTTTTCCTGTTCTTTATCTCTCTCTCTCTCTCTCTCTCTCTCTCTCTCTCTCTCTCTCTCTCTCTCGCTATCTCTCTCTCTCCCTCTCGCTAACTCTCTCTCTCTTGCTCTCTCTCTCTCTCTCTCTCTCGCTATCTCTCTCTCTCCCTCTCGCTAACTCTCTCTCTCTTGCTCTCTCTCTCTCTCTCTCTCTCTCTCTCTCTCTCTCTCTCGCTATCTCTCTCTCTCCCTCTCGCTAACTCTCTCTCTCTCTCTCGCTCTCTCTCTCTCTCTCTCTCTCTCTCTCTCTCTCTCTCGCTCTCTCTCTCTCTCTCTCTCGCTCTCTTTCTCTCCCTCTCGCTAACTCTCTCTCTCTCTCTCTCTCTCTCTCTCTCTCTCTCTCTCTCTCTCTCATTCTCTCTTGGATTGACTTATATTTTGTCTCTCGTAATGAGGACATAGAGTGTTGATTTCAGTTGTACAGCAGTTGTTTCATAGCTAGCAGCGTTGTTTATCCATCATGGCATTCCATTGGTCCATTGAGCACCAGGGAGGAGGATAACCCACCCCCATCCCCCCACCCTACCGCATTTGAGGCCTTCCTCCCATATCCCAGTGTCATATCCTGCTCAGAATGGGCCGATCCAACCATCCAAATCTAAACACCCTACTGAATACCTGCTCCTAGATCGCATTGCAGCAAATCCAAATATGTACACCTCATCCCTAATGGGGTTGGCCAGGTATGACGATGGTCTGATTTTGGAAAATGACTGTGATCAAACTTGACCAGATCAGGTAACTTCAGAGAAAACCCAGCTTGAGAAGCCTCTTCTGGACTGTATTACCCAGAGTATGTCAGAACAACACAGCTACTTCGACTCTGTCTACACAACAATACATACATCCTGCGGTGTTCTGTTTGAAGTAGTAGGAAACATGATTGTAGAACAGTACGTGAAACACGTACTGACCATTAAAGGAGCTGGTTAGTGTGGGACAGACGCAGGCCTCACTGCGTGGCTTCACTCACAGCACGACACATTCTCCTGAACCACAGAGAGATACTGAGAGAGAGAGAGAGAGAGAGAGAGAGAGAGAGAGAGAGAGAGAGTTAGCGAGAGGGAGAGAAAGAGAGAGAGCGAGAGTAAGAGAGAGCAATAAAGAGACTAAGAAAGAGAAAGTTAGAGAGACAGAGAGAGATAGTGAGTGAGTGAGTGAGTGAGTGAGTGAGTGAGTGAGTGAGTGAGTGAGGGAGGGAGGGAGGAAGGGAGGGAGGGAGGGAGGGTGTGAGAGAGAGAATGAGAAAACAAGAATGAGAGAGAGAGAGAGACAGAGAGAGAGAGAGAGAGAGAGAGAGAGAGAGAGAGAGAGGGAGAATGGACAGCAGTCCAAACAGAACAGTAACTGTGAGACTGAGACCATCACAGCCAGAGGCTCTGGGAGGAAAGGAATTGAGAAACCCCTGGTCTCACGGTGTGCCCATCCACTGGAAGCTGACAGAGCTCACAGGGGAGAGGATTGGACAACAACAATGGATGACTGTTAAAAACACATAATCAGTGTTATGTGGGTGAGTGTTAAAGCATAAGTCCATTTCCTGTTCATGGTTCATGTCCTGCCTCGGAAAATATCACACCACCGCTAATCCAGTGATTTAAATTAATGTATGGGCTGGTGTAGCTACAGACCATTTCTGTGTTGTATTGTACATCCTAGATTGTGTTGTACCCTTTCACATGTGTTGATGACTTGTGAGCTCTTGTGTATTTAGTTTGGAAACTCAGAATGTGACATGCATCTTGACCTGCACTTGCAGTAAGTTAACCGTGAGGCATAAGAAACCATATTAACCATAGAGGCATAAGAAACCGTATTAACCATAGAGGCATAAGAAACCATATTAACCATAGAGGCATAAGAAACCGTATTAACCATAGAGGCATAAGAAACTGTATTAACCATGAGTTATAAGAAACCGTATTAACCATAGAGGCATAAGAAACCGTATTAACCATAGAGGCATAACAAACTGTATTAACCATAGAGGCATAAGAAACCGTATTAACCATAGAGGCATAAGAAACCATATTAACCATAGAGGCATAAGAAACCGTATTAACCATAGAGGCATAAGAAACCGTATTAACCATAGAGGCATAAGAAACCGTATTAACCATAGAGGCATAAGAAACCGTATTAACCATAGAGGCATAAGAAACAGTATTAATCATGAGGCATAAGAAACCGTATTAACCATAGAGGCATAAGAAACCGTATTAACCATAGAGGCATAAGAAACAGTATTAATCATGAGGCATAAGAAACCGTATTAACCATAGAGGCATAAGAAACCGTATTAACCATAGAGGCATAAGAAACTGTATTAACCATAGAGGCATAAGAAACCGTATTAACCATAGAGGCATAAGAAACAGTATTAATCATGAGGCATAAGAAACCGTATTAACCATAGAGGCATAAGAAACCGTATTAACCATAGAGGCATAAGAAATCGTATTAACCATAGAGGCATAAGAAACCGTATTAACCATAGAGGCATAAGAAACTGTATTAACCATAGAGGCATAAGAAACCGTATTAACCATAGAGGCATAAGAAACAGTATTAATCATGAGGCATAAGAAACCGTATTAACCATAGAGGCATAAGAAACCGTGTTAACCATAGAGGCATAAGAAATCGTATTAACCATAGAGGCATAAGAAACCGTGTTAACCATAGAGGCATAAGAAATCGTATTAACCATGGAGGCATAGGAAACTGTAGGGACATGCCATACCACATAGAGCACAGGAACTAAACACCTTTTTCAGCACATTATTGTCTGCCACAAATATGTTGAATCGTACTTCAAATGCACTAGTTTTGTACTACCATTTACTGTAAGAGTGGCTAAAGTAGAATGTGTCTTGAAGTTTAGCCATCGATCGTACATTGTTGCAATGTCATCATAGCAAAGTGTTTTTCTTGGCATAGCATGAGGCACTTGTTACAACCGTCAACAAAATGGCTGGAAGAACCACAGTAAATGATGTCTGGATGCTGGTATTTACAGTGGAATCTTGTGTGAGATCAGCTCAACTCTCCTCCCCCTTCCCTTTCCCTCCCCTCTCCTCTCCTCCTCCCCTCTCCTTCCCCCTCTCCACTCCTTCACCCTCTCTCCTTTCCTCCCTCTCCTTTCCTCCTCCCTCTCTTCTTTCCTCCCTCTCCTATACTCCTCCCTCTCTCTTTTCCTCATCTCTCCATTCCTCCTCCTCTCCTCTCCTCTCCTCTCCTCTCCTCTCCTCTCCTCTCCTCTCCTCTCCTCTCCTCTCCTCTCTTCCTCCCTTTCCTCTCTTCTTTCCCTATCTCTCCATTCCTCCTCCTCTCCTCTCCTCTCCTCTCCTCTCCTCTCCTCTCCTCTCCTCTCCTCTCCTCTCTTCCTCCCTTTCCTCTCTTCTTTCCCTATCTCTCCACTCCTCCTTCTCTTCTCTCCTTTCCTGCCTCCCTCTCCTCTCCTCCCTTTCTCCTTTCCCCCTCTCCTCTCCTCCTTCCTCTCTCCTTTCCCCCCTCTCCTCCTCTTCTCCCTCTCTCCCATTCGTAGATATGAGTCAAAAACAGATCGTATTACTGCAGGTGGCAATGGGAAGAACTCTGGCAGAAATTTCTTGACAACATAAATCACAGTAATTGCAAGCTATTGATCTGATAACTAATGTGTAGGACGTCGGTGGCGACACACCCTTTTTGACTTCGCCACATTTTTCTCGCTTTTATCTGACACCGAGAGTAGCGAGAGTTAATCATAACACACACAGACACCACACACACGGACTGATGTTGACATTTCAAAGTCTGGCTGGATTTCCAAGACACGCAGACACATTCATGGAAAAAGTGAGGACATCAAAGTGGAAACTTAGAATCTGTTTTGACTGTATATATTGAAGTACTTGGCGGACCTGTGACATTGATATTACTCCACATGATAAGACAATGCCATTGTTCTTTCAAAGACTCAAAATCCATACTGTAAAACATTGGCATAAAGATAGAAGTGTTGGTATATGAAAGAAAAATATTTAATTTAGCCTAGGTTGTGATACATACAGTATAACCTGTGGTCTAGGACATCTTGTGCCATATATATTATTAAATCTGGTTTTGAAAACCCTCTTCATGTTCCCCGTCTATCTATCTGGCTGTAGATGTTGTTGTTTACATGTAGCCACGGTAAATACCATAAGCACCAGGAGGATTCTGGGAGTGCTGAACTCTGCCACCCTGGGCCAATTGTGACATCACCTCCCACAGACAGATCCATCTCGCCCTCCAGCGGTAGGGGGATGTGGGGGTGGAAGTGGGAGACGGGGGTGGGGCTCCAGGTTCCCCTGCCTGTCGGCCTGGCCAGGTGTGCTCCTACTCTACCCCCACCTCCTCTGAATAATGGATTCTGAGGCAGGGTGAAAAATGACATGGTCGACACTGGAAACAGGATAAGAGGAGCAGGCCTAGTGGAGGTGAGCCGTTCCCACACATCTCATAGTGCTGCTGACAGTCACCCCCTAACATGGGGAATAGTAGCTCATCCACTAACATGTTCATGGGAATCCCGAATTGGCTTTGCAGTTGGTACTAAATACTATGTATCTTTCAAGAAGAGTAAAACATGATAGAAAGATAAAGAGACAGAGACATATCATATTTTTTACGATCTACAAATGACCTTGACTTGGAAGTTGAGATAACATGTATTCAACAATAAAAGACAAAGTGTCTATGGTCTATACTGTTATTCAACCTACATTTTGGATGAGGAGATGTACGCTACTCTCTAATGCAGTGATTCCCATGCTTTTCTGAACTGTGGCACACCTTGATGGGATAAAACATTCTGTGGCACACCTAAACTTATCCTAATAATTGATTTAGTTATGATGACCTCCATTTCATCTGATAAATACTGACATACATTTTACATAGATGAAATAGGGTTTATCTGAACTATTTTCATAGTTCCTTATGATGGTTACTTTGTGTGTACTGGGCCAGGCTCCATGAGGGGACTAAAGGGGGCTTAGCTCCCTCAGTTCAAACTTTAGCCCCTCAGTTTTAGTTTTATGTCCCTATATAAAAATGGCAAAACATTTAAAATGATTGAGTGACAGGTTGACGCAAATGTTTTTTTTTAAATCTCCACTGTGCTGTGTCAACACGATGGACAGGGCACACTGCGGTGTGTGTAAGGGGGATATGGAAAGCCACTGGCCGGTTAGGTATGACTCCCTTGGGTTTCTATAAAAATTGGGAAAAAAGGCTTCTCTTCTCTCATCTCCGTGGTAGGCTAAGTGAATAATGTATTTGTATTTGTATTTATTATGGATCCCCATTAGCTGCTGCCAAGGCAGCAGCTACTCTTCCTGGGGTCCAGCAAAATTAAGGCAGTTATACAATTTAAAAA
Source organism: Salmo trutta (assembly GCF_901001165.1). Classification (NCBI taxonomy): domain Eukaryota; kingdom Metazoa; phylum Chordata; class Actinopteri; order Salmoniformes; family Salmonidae; genus Salmo; species Salmo trutta. The sequence goes on from NC_042958.1 coordinate 8,020,386, forward strand.
ACATTACAATACATTCACAACAGATTTCACAACACATTAAATGTGTTCCCTTAGGCCACTACGCTACTACCACATATCTACAACACAATATCCATGTGTACATGTGTGTATAGTACGTATGTTATTGTGTGTGTGTGTATGCATGTGATACGCATTGGGCCTGTAATATTCTATTTTGATTTATAAGGGTGGGGTCAAGTGTTCGTGCGTTCAGGTCACTATCCGACGGGTAACGTGCGAGCGCATTTCGTGACAAAAAAATAAAAAATATTCCATTACCGTACTTAGAAGCATGTCAAACGCCGTTTAAAATCAATTTTTATGCTATTTTTCTCGTAAAATAGCAATAATATTCCAACCGGGCAACATTGTATTTATTCAAAGGCTGAAAGAAAAAAATGGAGATGTCTCGTGAATGCGCATCTCAGTCTCACTGTCCCCAGGATGACCACTTACAAACTCTGCTGCTGTTCTTTGCCCAGAGACAGCAGACACCCCATTCCACTTTCTGGCAGCTTTAGAGAGCCAATGGAAGCCTTAGAAAGTGTCATGTTACAGCACAGATGCTGTAATGTCGATAGAGATGCAACAGAAGGACAACAAATTGTCAGACAGGGCACTTCCTGTATGGAATCTTCTCAGGTTTTGGCCTGCCATATGAGTTCTGTTATACTCACAGACACCATTCAAACAGCTTTAGAAACTTTAGAGTGTTTTCTATCCAAATCTACTATTTATATGCATGTTCTAGTTTCTGGGCAGGAGTAGTAACCAGATTAAATCGGGTACGTTTTTTATCCGGCCGTGAAAATACTGCCCCCTATCCCAAAGAAGTTAATGTAACTAGCCTAAATATAGACTGTGTCATGCCTTTATCAATATGATACTTGGTACAGCTGTTTTGTTCTGTTAGCATTCATTCCCATTCCCAGTTGTGCTGGTATTCTAAGCCAAACTGCTATTCAGTATTTTTGTTTGCATGCATGAATAACTACTACTAATAACTACTACTTTTAGCATTTAGTTTGCATTATTTTGGTAAGACAGCTGTGTGTACTGCTGTATTCATAGGCTGTTTGTAATAGGTGAATTGCCCTATCTATCTTGTAGCCTATATTCATTACCAAAACGGTCTAGCTGTTGGGGCATGTCCATTGTGCTGATACAGCACAGCAGAGATAGGTTACAGATTTCAAAAGCACTCAATAAAACATAGTATAGTGTGATTATATAAGCAGAATTCAATATAATTCTAATGCAAGAACACCCAAAACTGTAGCCCCCTCGCAGATTTCAACTGCCCCCTTAGTCACCATATCCTGGTGCCGGGTATGTGTGTACCCCTTTAAGAACTTCCCGCAATCTCCAATAGAAAGAAAATCCCAGGTAGCGCAGGTAAAATAGGTCTTACAATTAAACAGAAAGGTCTAGAGACAAGCAGTTTTCTGCATTGTAAATTTGCAACCACAAATGGTACAAATGATAAAAATGGTACAAATGTAGCTCCAGCACAGAGGACTTGAAACAAGGATACAGATGTAACCATGTGCCAGTCAATGTATTATCTGAGTCAAAATCCCACAATTATTCCACAGGTCACGTTTATAAGTGTGTAATTAAAAATAATTATTAAAACGTTTTATGGCACACCTGAGTGTTCCTCAAAGCACATCAGTGTGGGTGCCTCACCAGACTGGTTGAAAACCACTGCTCTAATAGACTGGCTGTGACATGTATACTCCTTCTCTGACCTCTAGGTCATCAGGCTGCTGATTATCCTCCCTCTCTGACCTCTAGGTCATCAGGCTGCTGATTATACTCCCTCTCTGACCTCTAGGTCATCAGGCTGCTGATTATCCTCCCTCTCTGACCTCTAGGTCATCAGGCTGCTGATTATCCTCCCTCTCCGGCCTCTAGGTCATCAGGCAGCTGATTATCCTCCCTCTCTGACCTCTAGGTCATCAGGCTGCTGATTATCCTCCCTCTCCGGCCTCTAGGTCATCAGGCAGCTGATTATCCTCCCTCTCTGACCTCTAGGTCATCAGGCTGCTGATTATCCTCCCTCTCCGACCTCTAGGTCATCAGGCTGCTGATTATCCTCCCTCTCTGACCTCTAGGTCATCAGGCTGCTGATTATCCTCCCTCTCCAGCCTCTAGGTCATCAGGCTGCTGATTATCCTCCCTCTCTGACCTCTAGGTCATCAGGCTGCTGATTATACTCCCTCTCTGACCTCTAGGTCATCAGGCTGCTGATTATACTCCCTCTCTGACCTCTAGGTCATCAGGCTGCTGATTATCCTCCCTCTCCAGCCTCTAGGTCATCAGGCTGCTGATTATCCTCCCTCTCCAGCCTCTAGGTCATCAGGCTGCTGATTATCCTCCCTCTCTGACCTCTAGGTCATCAGGCTGCTGATTATACTCCCTCTCTGACCTCTAGGTCATCAGGCTGCTGATTATCCTCCCTCTCCAGCCTCTAGGTCATCAGGCTGCTGATTATCCTCCCTCTCTGACCTCTATAGGTCATCAGGCTGCTGATTATCCTCCCTCTCTGACCTCTAGGTCATCAGGCTGCTGATTATCCTCCCTCTCTAACCTCTAGGTCATCAGGCTGCTGATTATCCTGTACACCTGTCACCATCGTCTCGCACACCAGTGCCTCATGACACTCACCTGGACTCCATGACCTCCTTGATTATCTTCCCTGTATCTGTCTCTCCCCTTGGTTCTTTCCTTAGGTGTTATTGACTCTGTTTTCATGTCGGTTCATTGTTTGTGTTTCGTGTTTTTTTATTTTGTTTATTTATTAAAACACACCCTGAATTTGCTTCCCAACTCTCAGCGCACTCGTTACAGGCTGCAGTTATTATCTAAAAGAAAATGAGCTTAAACGTTAGGACTAACATCAGAGGGCATTCAGTCATCCAACCACACTAGTACCTTTAATTAATCACCAGCTAAACTGGTGCATAAAATACCAGATCATTCACTGAGGATAGAACAGATTATCCCTGGACATAAGCCTCGGAAACATAAACATCTTTAATTCTTACCCCATTGGTTTTTCTTCAGCCTGGGTTGTGACTGGGTCCAGGCTTCACATGGTGTCCATTATGTTAAGTAAGAAAATGATGATGATTTAAGCCCATACTTCTCTTAATCTAGCAGGCAGACCATTGTGCCTGTTTGCACTTTTTGTATTTGCTTGTTTCTACTACTTCATAGTCTGGCTAGCATGTATCAGACAGTCAGGGAACAGACGGGGAACAGACGGGGAACAGACGGGGAACAGACAGGGGACAGACAGGGAACAGCCAGCGAACAGACAGGGAACAGACAGGGAACAGACAGGGAAGAGACATGGAACAGACAGGGAACAGACAGGGGACAGACAGGGAACAGACAGGGAACAGACAGGGAACAGACAGGGAACAGACAGGGAACAGCCAGCGAACAGACAGGGAACAGACAGGGAACAGACAGGGAGGAGACAGGGAACAGACAGGGAACAGCCAGCGAACAGACAGGGAACAGACAGGGAACAGACAGGGAAGAGACATGGAACAGACAGGGAACAGTCAGGGGACAGACAGGGAACAGACAGGGAACAGACAGGGAACAGCCAGCGAACAGACAGGGAACAGACAGGGAACAGACAGGGAACAGACAGGGGACAGACAGGGAACAGACAGGGAACAGACAGGGAAGAGACAGGGAAGAGACAGGGAACAGACAGGGAACAGACAGGGAAGAGACATGGAACAGACAGGGAACAGACAGGGGACAGACAGGGAAGAGACAGGGAACAGCCAGGGAAGAGACAGAGAAGAGACAGGGAAGTGACAGCGAACAGCCAGGGAAGAGCCAGGGAACAGACAGGGAAGAGACAGAGAAGAGACAGGGATGTGACAGCGAACAGTCAGGGAACAGACAGGGAAGAGACAGGGAAGAGACAGGGAACAGACAGGAGACAGACAGGGAACAGACAGGGAAGAGACAGGGAAGAGACAGGGAACAGACAGGAGACAGACAGGGAAGAGACAGGGAACAGCCAGGGAAGTGCCAGGGAACAGCCAGGGAACAGACAGGGAACGTCTTGGCTGGCTGTAAGTTTACTCTAAGACATCAGCCATCCACAGATCAAATCAAATTGCATTTCTCATATCCGCCAAAAACAACTGGTGTAGACTTTACCGTGAAATGCTTACTTACGAGCCCTTTCCTAACAATGTAGAGTTTAAAAGTAAGAAAATGTGCAAATAGCAAAACAAGAAATATCAATGAGTCTGTATACAAAGAGTGCCAGTACTGAGTCAATGTGCAGAGGTACCAGGTAGTAATGAGGCTATATACAAGGAGTACCAGTACTGAGTCAATGTGCAGAGGTACCAGGTAGTAATGAGGCTATATACAAGGAGTACCAGTACTGAGTCAATGTGCAGAGGTACCAGGTAGTAATGAGGCTATATACAAGGAGTACCAGTACTGAGTCAATGTGCAGAGGTACCAGGTAGTAATGAGGCTATATACAAGGAGTACCAGTACTGAGTCAATGTGCAGAGGTACCAGGTAGTAATGAGGCTATATACAAGGAGTACCAGTACTGAGTCAATGTGCATGACATTCCCTTCCTAAGGCTGATTCAACAGAGCCTGTATTGAAGTATTCATATAGTGTCATATATATACACAGTACTTTTCCCCATTGGTCAAATAAAATTACAGAATGGCTTTGGGTATTGTACAAATAACACAGAGAATCCTCACATTTATTGATTCTCCCAGTTTTCAAAATAGGGCACACATATAGTATGATACAACCTTAAATGCTGCTAAGGCACTTTTGATTGAATCCGAGCCAAAGGAAATGAAATATGCTTGTGTAAGCCACACAGCCAAGACCCGGACAGTGGCTCATTGCTCCGTGCATTTCTGGGTGCACAATAGCATTCAAAGGACATACATCTAACAACAGACAAATATAACTAAAACAATATCCGTCAAGTCAGAATATTTATTACCGTAAGTCACTTTGTCTTTCTGTTCTTGTTAGCTTTACACAATCAAGTCCAGCTCCTTAGTTTAATCATTAAAACAACAAAATACTAATAGAGAATATTTGTTCAGGGCATGTACACAGTGTCAGGTATACCCCCATGCACTTTGAATTGTCTAGTAATTGAGTTTGGATTTATTGTTTAATCAAAGGGATTCTTAGTCGTTAGAGAGGAAGTAATGTAATACATTTGAACTCAGCAGAAGACAACTGGCTAATGTCCACTAACTGGCTAATGTCCGCTAACTGGCTAATGTCCGCTAACTGGCTAATGTCCGTTAACTGACTAATGTCCGCTAACTGGCTAATGTCCGCTAACTGGCTAATGTCCGCTAACTGGCTAATGTCCGTTAACTGGCTAATGTCCGCTAACTGGCTAATGTCCGCTAACTGGCTAATGTCCGCTAACTGGCTAATGTCCGTTAACTGGCTAATGTCTGCTAACTGGCTAATGTCCGCTAACTGGCTAATGTCCGCTAACTGGCTAATGTCCATTAACTGGCTAATGTTTGTGTTATTATTCCAAATGTCACTTGTTTTAGTCCTTTTTGTCAGCCTTTCAACTTTAGTCAATGTAGCTCCGAGACATTTTGGAGGGAAAAAACCCCCAAAGCACAGCACCTTGGAAATTACAGGCTAACAATTAATAATTGAACGCTCCGAAAAATGAGTGATTATTAATACAAATATTTCCTTCCAAATTTTGCACACAGTTTTTTCTTGTTTTGCATGCATACCCTGAATAACCCTGAATAACCCTGAATAATGTTATTTTATGGCTGATATCAACATTTTTAGAAGGCCTTCCAATAATCAGCTTACATGGTAAGAAAACCTATAGCGGAGTGAGCTAAGCAGAAAAATATGAAATATTAACAAAATGGTAAAACAATCAAGTTTCTGCAAAACCAGGACAAAAGTCAGTGTACTGTTACAGAAATGTGAGATGTTGTTTTTACTGCAGCTAGTTTTGTTTGCTCTGCGTTGGAGTGTAATAGCCTTCCCTGTAGCTCAGTTGGTAGAGCATGATGTTTGCAACTCCAGGGTTGTGGGTTTGATTCCCACGGGGGACCAGCACAGAAAAAAAAAAATGTATGAAATGTATGCATTCACTACTGTAAGTCGCTCTGGATAAGAGCGTCTGCTAAATGACTAAAATGTAATGTAAAAATGTAAATTTGTTCATTGTGCCCTCTTGGTATTTTACACGTTTTTTTTTACAGTAAAACAATCACCAAGGTCAGGTTTCCCTATAATGACTGCCAATGGTCCTCTGGTAGTCTTTGGGTTGTAGGAATTCCCCTATTGGAAGGCAATTGTTCAGCTGTTATTGCTTTTGAATTCCATGTATGAAATGGCATCACCTTCTGCTAATGACACATATCGAGAACAAAATGATGTGTTTTAGTGTGTTTACATATTTTGTGAAAGGATCTAGTTTTTCTTAATTAAAGTAACATTTCCCAACATTTTTCTACTGCATTTTAAGCCTGAGGGAAAATATATCCACAATAGCAAATCTCATTTAATCTTAGATTCGCTGTGTCCTTTAATCTGGGACTTTGTGTGATTCTCTTTTGCAGAAGACAAGGCTGCAAAATGACCACAGGACACAGTTATGTAGGGCTGGTTCTCTTCCCATTACATCTCACTAGATTCAGAATGGCTGATACATTCTGTCACCCTTCTGTGCAAATCCTCACGATATCTGCTGTGTACACACTCACGGCATGCTGGGAAATTAACTTGTTCTGTCACCCCCGTCCTCCTCAGCCCTTTCAGGGGGACAGAGTGGACACTGGGGAGGGACCCTAAAATCGGGGATGTCCGTCAAGAGTGGTGCTCGGTAGAGACAATGGATGGGGGCGGGGTCAGTGTGGCATGAGGAACAAAACAAAAGGGCTCCATTCAATCTGCTTTGTGGAAGTTCATCTTTATAGCGTGACTCAAATTTAAAGGCAATTTTCCTACTTTTAGCGAACACTGCATTCACGGTAAATGCTGCACATGCTAAATCGAAAATTACTTTAGCATTACTATTGCAGTATCTGTAACGCTTCAGATTCACAGACGGAATAGAACGCTGAATGTCTGTTTGTTTTGGAGGGGTCTGTATTGTGTTTGGGGTGGGGGGGGGTGTCTGTTCGGATGTCAGGGCAGTGTTCTGCCCGGTTGATCATCCTGCGACCAAGCATATGTCACCAGTCTAGCAGCGAACCGCTGTCTCTGCTAGGGACCACGTCGTTACTGCCATCTGTAGACAGTACCCATGAGGGTTCTGCATGGTGCTTCGGATCAGCCAGTTTGGGGTGGGGGGTGGGGGGTGGGGTTGGTGGGGAGGACCACGACTGAAAGGGAGGGAGAGAGGGAGAGGGTGTGTGTGTGGGTGTCCAGAACTAGGGAGCTAGGAGTCACCCCCCCTTCATCCCCCTCCTCCTCCTCCTCCTCCTCCTCCTTCTCCTCCCTTGGGTCAGAGCAGCCCCTCGAACCCTAGGAAAAAGGAAGTCTGGGGTGAACTCAAAACTCCAAGACACCAGTATGGGAAAGATTAGGGTCCGGGGGTGGCAAGACATCCACCTCCAGCATGCAGATAGAGGAAATGCTGGAATAGGAGCAGGAAGACCAAATGGTCTATCAAACACACCCCTCGCTGACCTCCCATGAGTCGGGCTTGCCACGATGGAAGATCCAGGCCCTTTCTTCTTCTAATGATTTCCTTGGTAATCAGCACAGCGGAAGCGCTGGAGTCCAGGGTGATTATCTGGAAAGGATTCTTTAATCGCTCGGTTCTCATGGTTTGAAAAAAGAACGACAGAGAGAAAGAGAGAGAGAAGAGGGGGAAAGAGAAGAGGAAACAAGGCTGATAAAATGGGGGGGGGGGGGGGGGGCTAGTCTGAGAGGACTGGGCTGCCCACTGCAAGCTGTCTGAAGTAACGGACATCATTTGTAACTCTCAGGGTAAAGTCAAGGTTTAGATCATGTGTCTGTTTATACGGGACATACAAAACAAGTCTTCGCTCAAAATGTTTATCTGATCCATCCAATGACCACCTTGACCAAAGTCACCCACACGAGACTGATGATGTACTGTTACTCTGCTTGAGCTGTGCAGATTGTACTTTTACATCCATACCTTATACTGTCTGTCCTCACAAAACTTTACAAAAAATACCCTTTTTGTTGGATAATTAGTCAGATAGAACAAATCCTATGTTTATAATGAAAGTTCTCCTTTATGAAGCACGAATCAACCCAGACAACAAGAAGGAAGTGATGTCATGACTGATGCTGAGGTCACACCATTTACCAAACCACAGGAATGAGTGGCCGGGTGAGTCAGACAATTCCCATAGGTTGTCTGTAACCCAGCCCAGGAGAGCAGCACTGATACAGGTCACATTATACAGCATGACAGCAGTATCGAACAAGCATTGTGACACCCCTGAAATGATGATCTCACAATAATAATAGTCTGTAATAATGACACATCTGATAGTAAAGGCAGTAGAAAAGTGAGTGGGCTGACAACATGGTCAGAGTGGACACTGACAGTGAAGGTGATGGTGGAATATCCGTAACATCTGAGTGCATAACAATGGGGTGAGGGGAGGAGAGAGGGAGGGAGGGAGAGGGAGAGGGGAGGGGAAAGCGTAGCTAGGAAGAGACTGGAAAGCACACCTGACACCTCCCAAAGCTGGCTTAGTGATGTTTGGTGGTGAAAATAAAGGGTTGCTGTGAAACAATATCGATGTCAGGCGTTCTGGTGGTTTTCCTTTCAGGAGCTGAATTCCTGTTTGAATGATACTCGGTGTCTGATTCCCTGAGCCTAATGTGCCTAAGCCGCTTAATGCGGCATTCGGTTTCGCCGTCAACAATGACAATGTACGCTGGTATTCCCGGAGCATAATAACATACAGGAGCACCTACAGCCTGTTTGACAGTCCCAGAATATTGTTTTCATTTTGGAATTTCCCACCTTGTACTCTGTCCTTCAAACCGACGTGTAGAATAAGACCTGTCCCCAGTTTTAGTCTTGATTTGTGGTGATGTTACAAATATTAACTCCTGAAAAGGCCCCTGAGATGTGAACACATCTCCAAACAGATGTATACCGGTATGTCCACTTATCAGCACTACAATAGCAGCCCACCTGCGACATTGTCTTCAAGGCTACAGATACCTTTGTCTCACAAATGACTGTGCTTTCTTCTCATGTATCATCTTGTAAGTACCGGCTGTCATAGTTTAAGCACTGTCCGTCTCTCTCTGTGGAACACATAGGAATGCATATGGTTTTAAAGGTATTGAGCTTCCTCTATTCCTCTATCTACCTGGTGCTAGGTCTGGAGGCTAGACATGTGCGAGACACTGAAGACATTACTCTCCCTCCAGCACACACCTCCCTCCCTTGACCTCCACCTCTTCCCCATCTTTCCCTTCTCAACCATTACCCAAAGTATTTAGCTAACAATGCCCAAATTGCTTATACAGACATGTCACATTTAATCATCCGAATGTCAGACTTTTGAATTGAATATTGTTCAGTGCAACAGAAAAGCCCTGTAGCTGAAGGGCAAGCAGGTGATATGAGTAGCACGACTAAAGTAATGAATATTGTAATTAGACAACCCACATTTTCTGAAAAGCTTAAACGTTTAGAGAAAGAGTAGCAGTATCACTTTACCCCAGCTAAAGGTTCCCAGGTTATTTCTTTTAACCTTCTAATGGGTATTAGAAGGTAAACAAAACAGTCTGGGCTTTTCACTCCCAGGATGCTCCTCTTCTCTCTGCACCTTGAAGAGGAGAGAGAAGGAAAGAGAATGAGAAAGAGAAAAGAGAGAGAGTGAGAGAGAGAGAAAGAGAAAGAGAGAAGAGAGAGAGAGAGAAGGAAAGAGAAAGAGAAAAGAGAGAGAGAGAGAAGGAAAGAGAAAGAGAAAAGAGAGAGAGAAGGAAAGTGAGAGAGAAGGAAAGAGAGAAGGAAAGAGAAAAGAGATAATGAAAGAGAGAGAGAGAGACATAGAGATAAAGAGAGAGGGAGAGAGAGAGAATCAAATCAAATCATTTTATTGGTCACATCCACATATTTAGCAGATGTTATTGTGGGTGTAACAAAATACTTGTGTTCCTAGCTCCGACAAGGCAGTAGTGTCTAACAGTGCAGTAATATCTAAAAACGATTCACAAAAATACACACAAATCTAAAGTGAAAAAGAATGGAATTAAGAAATATATAAATATCAGATATCAATATCAGCAAGAGTGGAGTGGCATTGACTAAAATACAGTAGAATAGAATACAGTATATATATATATCCATATGAGATGAGTAAAGCAGTATTTAAACATAATTTAACCATTATTAAAGTGACTAGTGCTCCATTATTAAAGTGAACAGTGATTCCAAGTCTATGTATTTAGGGCAGCAGCCTCTAAGGTGCAGGGTTGCGTAACCGGGTGGAAGCTGGCTAGTGATGGCTATTTAACAGAAACACAAGAGAAAAGAGAGCAAGAGAGAGAGAGTGAGAGAGAGAGAGAGAGAGAGAGAGAGAGAGAGAGAGAGAGAGAGAGAGAGAGCGAAGGAAAGAGGAAGAGAAAGAGAAAGAGAGAGAGAGAGAGAGAGAGAGAGAGAGAGAGAGAGAGAGAGAGAGAGGGGGAAGGAAGGAAGGAAGGAAGGATGGAAGGAAAGAGGAAGAGAAAGAGAGAGATAAATAGTAAGAACAAGACACACACCAGTTTTCTCCATCTCCTCATCCTGTACACAGCAAGCTGTCAGCGATCCTCTCTGTGCTGCACCACATCCACCGCCGGCAGCAATGGCATGTCAAATAGTCTTCTAAATCAACAGTTATGTCTCCCCTCCATAGCCATTAACACAGGCATGAGAAAACTCCCAACTTCAACTTTTTGAACAGATTCTGATGTGCAGGCTTGTGTTTCAGCGTATCCCCCAACTAGACCACTACACTATATGCACGTGTTTAACCTCCAGTGACCTGGCTCTCCTTCAACTAACACCTACTGTACAGGCCCCCTATGTGTTGAAGGCCCAGAATATCCTGAAAACTATAGCCTCTGTTCTAATACCATAATGACCTCTGATCTTCTACCATCATGGCCTCTGATATGCTACCATCACGGACTCTGATATTCTACCATCATGGACTCTGATATCCTACCATCATGGTCTCTGATATGCTACCATCATGGCCTCTGATCTACTACCATCATGGCCTCTGATCTACTACCATCATGGACTCTGATATGCTACCATCATGGCCTCTGATCTGCTACCATCATGGCCTCTCATCTACTACCATCATGGCCTCTGATCTTCTACCATAATGGCCTCTGATCTTCTACCATCATGGTCTCTGATATGCTACCATCATGGCCTCTGATCTTCTACCATCATGGCCTCTGATATGCTTCCATCATGGCCTCTGATCTTCTACCATCATGGCCTCTCATCTACTACCATCATTGCTCTGATCTTCTACCATCATGGTCTCTGATATGCTACCATCATGGCCTCTGATATGCTACCATCATGGCCTCTGATCTTCTACCATCATGGACTTTGATATGCTACCATCATGGCCTCTGATCTTCTACCATCATGGCCTCTGATCTTCTACCATCATGGCCTCTGATCTTCTACCATCATGGCCTCTGATCTTCTACCATCATGGACTCTGATCTTCTACCATCATGGACTCTGATATTCTACCATCATGGCTCTGATATTCTACCATCATGGACTCTGATATTCTACCATCATGGACTCTGATCTTCTACCATCATGGCCTCTGATATTCTACCATCATGGCCTCTGATATTCAACCATCATGGCCCTGATCTTCTACCTTCATGGACTCTGATCTTCTACCATCATGGACTCTGATATTCTACCATCATGGCCTCTGATCTTCTACCATCATGGACTCTGATATGCTACCATCATGTCCTCTGATCTACTACCATCATGGCCTCTGATCTACTACCATCATGGCCTCTGATCTTCTACCATCATGGACTCTGATCTTCTACCATCATGGCCTCTGATCTACTACCATCATGGCCTGTGATCTTCTACCATCATGGCCTCTGATCTTCTACCATCATGGCCTCTGATCTACTACCATCATGGCCTCTGATCTCCTACCATCATTGCCCTGATCTGCTACAACCGTGACTGTCTCACTAGGCAGGCACTAACACCTGTTCTCTGCCTGTCAGACTGTAGTGGGATGCAGAGGCCCTAGACGGTTCTTGGGAATGAAAGGTAGAACCCTTGTTTTTGAAAGGTGAGCTTATGAATGGTTTATAAAGCATTAGCAAACTGATTGTTATTCAATTATTATAATCAGTGAATCTATGTATTCTGTATGTATTCACCATGTATTACTAGGACATGTGATCATATAAATCACTGTTAGGCTAATGATTAACAAACTATTTAATACTGTTTTCTAAACTAGTTTATACACAGAATATCAACATTTAACACCATTAAAATGTATCTCAAGTTAGCTTGTATGCTCTTTTTTTTATCCCGTCTATGTTTAATCTTAGTTTTCAAATGTGTTTTAATACTTGATAGACACATGGCAACCTTAATCTAGCGACTTGTCATTGTTTTAGAGTAACGTTTACTTTCACCTTCAAAACTTCTTAAACGCGCTGTACGACCTCCACTGCACCTACTGCAGAACAACTTGGCAGCCAGAACAAGTGATCCATGCTAAGGCAGGAAGGTTGTTGGTTAAATACTAAAACTAATGCAGAACAGGATTATCAGCCGTTCTCATCGCTGTGATCCCTAGAGAGTGATCCGGCATGTGACATGGCTGTCAAAACACTGACAGATTGTTTTTACCTACTCTACACCGCTGACTGACACCTATTCCCCTGGGTTCCCAAGGCTTTCTTTAACACAGTAAATCCACTCTTAAAAGTCTATTGAGCAACACTTTTACCAAGAGCATAATATGTAATTTTACAGCGCTATTACCGAACTCATTCAGAATAATTGGAAGCAAAGGGAGCACAAATGCAGAGAGTTTGATGAGGCCTCGAGTCAAACAGGAAATGGGGAAATTACAATTTCCTAGGATGCTTTTGTTGTCGTCATAGCAATTAAATAATTTCCATACTTTCTCTTTGTTCTCTTGGTACATAAGACATTAAACATTCTTGGATTGTTTTTCAGCCCAGAGCCTTTGGTGTACTAGTGGCAGAGAAAGATTTGCTCATATGTGGGTCATTGACCCCTATGGGCCCAAATACCTCGAGACACTGAGATCTGAGAGATCTGGCTTAATGGTTCAAATTGACTGCAGGTGTCCTTCTGCATTCTTTTTTTGTTTCATTAGAGAAAAGCATGAGGCTTTTTAATATGTCAAAAATCCAATAAGGCCATTAAACTATATTGACACATGACAGTTCATTATGCTGCCTTATGTCACCGGCCAAATATATTGGTTAAATGCTTCCTGTGACAGAAGGCACTTTAAGACTAATATGGAATAATTGAAGATCAATTAGGTTAAACCAGTGTTGGTCTGGACAGAATCTGTCTGCTGGGGAGCATCTCAGGGATACTGGACAGGATCTGTCTGCTGGGGAGCATCTCAGGGATACTGGACAGGATCTGTCTGCTGGGGAGCATCTCAGGGATACTGGACAGGATCTGTCTGCTGGGGAGCATCTCAGTGATACTGGACAGGATCTGTCTGCTGGGGAGCATCTCAGGGATAATGGACAGAATCTGTCTGCTGGGGAGCATCTCAGTGATACTGGACGGGATCTGTCTGTTGGGGAGCATCTCAGGGATACTGGACAGGATCTGTCTGCTGGGGAGCATCTCAGGGATACTGGACAGGATCTGTCTGCTGGGGAGCATCTCAGGGATACTGGACAGGATCTGTCTGCTGGGGAGCATCTCAGGGATACTGGACAGGATCTGTCTGCTGGGGAGCATCTCAGGGATACTGGACAGGATCTGTCTGCTGGGGAGCATCTCAGGAATACGGGACAGGATCTGTCTGCTGGGGAGCATCTCAGGGATACTGGACAGGATCTGTCTGCTGGGGAGCATCTCAGGGATACTGGACAGGATCTGTCTGCTGGGGAGCATCTCAGGAATACGGGACAGGATCTGTCTGCTGGGGAGCATCTCAGCGATACTGGACAGCCGTGCTGTTATGTGACTGTCAGACACAGACAAACTGTTTTGACAGGGACCTAACACACACGTGCGCATACACACACACTACCTTCTGCCCAAACGAACCCTTTCATTTCTGGAAGTGAGACATTTGTGACAGGTCACTAATGCTATAGTCATGATGTCTCCCAGCAGGTAGTCGGTCCAACATCCTGCCGTCTTAAGCGGTCAGGAAGACCCTCGGTCCTGGCAACATCACACACACTATGAATAACTTCAATTAAGACAGAGCAACACTCTAATGATGCGCAGAAAAACATTTCATATCCAGCCATATCATGTCTGGCGATGGCCAATAGACGTTGATATCCAGCCATATCATGTCATGTCTGGCGATGGCCAACAGACGTTGATATCCAGCCGTATCATGTCTGGCGATGGCCAACAGACGTTGATATCCTGCCGTATCATGTCTGGCGATGGCCAACAGACGTTGATATCCAGCCGTATCATGTCTGGCGATGGCCAACAGACGTTGATATCCAGCCGTATCATGTCTGGCGATGGCCAACAGACGTTGATATCCAGCCGTATCATGTCTGGCGATGGCCAACAGACGTTGATATCCAGCCGTATCATGTCTGGCGATGGCCAACAGACGTTGATATCCAGCCGTATCATGTCTGGCGATGGCCAACAGACGTTGATATCCAGCCGTATCATGTCTGGCGATGGCCAACAGACGTTGATATCCAGCCGTATCATGTCTGGCGATGGCCAACAGACGTTGCTTTGTTGCATTATACATCAACCATTACCGCACCTGTTATATTGTTCTTCCAGGGAAAAATATAATTTCCAATGAGAGGAATTTGTATGCCATAGCAATTCTATCACAACACTTGTGAACAACCGGGAGCGGGAGAAGCCGTAAGCTCCGGAGCGATTTATAAAGGTGTTCTCTCATCTCATATTGCTGAGCTTTTTTCCTTCTTCTCCTTCTTCTTCTTTTGCTGCAGACACACACCCACACACACACACACACACACACACACACACACACACACACACACACACACACACACACACACACACACACACACACACACACACACACACACACACACACCCACCCACCCACCCACCCACCCACCCACCCACCCACCCACACACACACACACACACACACACACACATGTCCCTTCCCCTGGAATTTTTCCATGCTGCATTAAGTGTAAAGTTGCATCTCGCAGTGTGTCAGTATAGTAGGAAGGATCCCTCCACCTGGGCTGTAGATGAGGAGAGTTAAACTAATCCGGTTAGGTGGAGGTAGGCGCGACAAGAGGAAGAGGGTTGCAGCGGTACACCCGCGGGCCAGGCTCTCCGGCCCGCCATGGCTTAGGCAGCGGTAAGGAGATGAGGAGGCCGTAACGCACCCCCCCTCTCGTTACAGAAATTAGTTGGATCAGGAAGCAAACACAACTGGCTTTTATTTGATCCCTGGCCTCAGCTCGGCTCAACGGCCCTGCAGAACGGGGGGAATTCCTCCTCTAATTACTTCATGGGTCACTGCTCCTGCGGGCTGGTGTCAAAATCCAACACTTAGGATCTGATGAAAGAGCGGGAGAAAGTGGGAGAGGGAGTGGGGGAGAGATAGAGGGAGAGAAAAGGGAGTGGGTAGTGACGGGGAGAGAGAGTGATGGGGATGAGATGGCGACACGTTGTCAGGCATCTGCAACAGTTTGGTGGTGATGACACAGATTTGATGTGGAATGCCCGTGACCTGGGATGACCTTTCTGTAAAATGTAGCAGACTAGCACGGGGCACCAAATGTGTAATGCTCCTGGCTCCCTTCGGAAAAGCCCAGGCAGGTTGACAGGACAAGGTCAGAAATGAAGCCATATCACTCTTCATTTCAATCAGGGACAGGGTTTATCTGTTGATACTGACCAAAGTGACGGTTTACGTTATTATTCTAGTTTATATGTAAAAGTGTATGGTTTACTATTAAAGGTTGTTGGATTATTATCTTGGATTATTTTCTTGGATTATCTTCTTGGATTATTCAGATAATATATTTATTTAATCCAAAATGGATTAATTCTAAAAGAAGCCCTTCTACAGTATTTCGTCCCATCTCAAATGAATACAGTACATTTACCAGATACCCATGATGCATCTGGTGGCAACCTCCGTGTTGGCGGAGTCTCTCACGTTGCCATTCTTGCTTGTCAGTGACATCAAAACTATCAGATCCAGACCCATCCTAAGACATCACTCCTCATATTCTTGGCTGTTAACTACATGAAAAAAAGTGTGTCTCGCCTGGTTTCACCTTTAAAAATATGCCAAAGTCAGTAAATACCTGATGTAAACACTGAGGAAAATAAAGATGTTACCAGCCCAAACCACCAACTCATATATAGTATGTATCTGATATCTCACTTGTAATGTGCTGTTTTTCTTTCTTCACGAAAGCTAGATCTCGAAAACATGCTATTTTTCAAGACAGCAGGTGGAAGACTATTGTGTTGTGATATTATGATATGAGTCCAAATGAAACTGATCTTAGCCACTGATGGCTGGACATTCATCACATCCATATAGCCCTCTACAGGATCATAAGGCTTCATGTGCCTAGTCGACGGGAGAGGGAGGTGGGTAGGAGAGGGGGTAGGAGGCACCAAACCCCCTAATGGTTTGTGAAGCTAGGCTTGGACACACTCCATATCTCCATATCCTCACACTCAGCAGGTAGAAAACACAATGGACCTAGGGAGCAGTGTGTATCTCTGAAACTCTGTTGCTAAGCAATATTATTTTGATAACAATGGCCTGATGTATGTATTCTATGAACACTACATGCTATACTGCAGTGGTTCCCATCTCCAGTCCACCAGTACCCCCAACTATATACACATTTATATTGTATTCCCAGACAAAAATACCTGATTCAACTTGTCAATTAATCATCAGGCCCTCAATGAGTTGAATCAGGTGTTTTTTGTCCGGTGGAACAACAAAAAATGTGTGCTGTTGCTCAACTGGAGTTGGGAACCACTGCTCTACTGCACAATCTGGTCTCAGAACATTTGCCTATTGTTCTGTACTTAAATCCTGAGACATTACTTTTCATATGGTATATATTCATTTGTGGATGTCCATCATCCATTTCATATGATATGTTCCGAATTACAATTCCTATTATATTTAAAACATTTTGTAAAACGTGCAACTTTTTACAAATTTTCTAAACTTACGATATATTACGAGTATGCAAAACGTATGATATGTTATGAATTCTATCTAGGTGGCTAGGTGGCTAACGTTAGCTAGCTGGTAGCCATTAGCTAGGCTAGGGGTTAAGGCTAGGGTTAGTGGAAGGGTTAGTGGGAAAGTAGTTAAAATGTAGTAAGTAAAAGTAGTTAATTAGCTAAAATACAAAGTTGTCCGTGATGAGATTCAAAATCACAACTGTTGGGATGCTAGACATTCCCGTTATACACCCAACCAACCAGCCTAATTTCGTTTTTGCCTTAAGTAACCATCTGTCTCATGCAACCATACCAAACGTAACATATCATACTCATTTAAGTGTCCTGGATTTAGTTTACTATTTTGCGTCTAGTCTATGAGACCAGGCTGTACTGCAACAAAACTGAATGGAGTTAGTCTATATTTAGCAAATTATTCATCAAAATTAAAAGGAGTTAGAGAGTATTTCAAGACTGAACGGTTGACATATGAACTGCCACGCTATCCATCACTGTCACGGCTGTCTGAAGAATGGGACCAAAGCGCGTGTGTATGTGTGTGTGTGTATCGTTCCACATTTTATAATAACTGTGAAACTATGCAAGACATACAAATAAACGAATGAACAAAACAACAAACCGTGACGAAGAGGTGCAACATACACTTACTCAAAATACAATCTCCCACAAACCCAGGTGGGAAAAACAACTACTTAAGTATGATCTCCAATTAGAGACAACGATGACCAGCTGCCTCTAATTGGAGATCATCCCCCCAAAAAACATAGAAATACAGAAACAAGAACATGACAACATAGAAAATCTAAACTAGACACAACCCCATCACGCCCTGACCTACTCTACCATAGAAAATAAAAGCTTCTATGGTCAGGATGTGACAACACACGTGAATATCAAATCAGTAAAGTACACTGCCACACCGGTCCCAAAACTTAACTAAAAGAGAAGACAGTTGTCTGACTGAGGAGAGAGAGAGATGGCTGCTGTCTGCCATTGCACACCACAAAGCATTAATTTAATTATTCTCTTTCTCACTGGACCCTGTTAATGGGCTTGTGGGCTTCTTGCCCAACTCTGATGCTATAATGCAGAAACAACAGTCTGCTGTTGGTTGTTTGGTTGGTGTGTGTGTGGTGGTAGCAGGGTCCTCAATATCCAGACAGATTGAGGGTGATTTGTTCTAAATTAATATTTCACTTCCCCCTCAGTGAAGCCAGTATGCCCCCAGTCCCTACCGAATCCTGATTTGTGGGCTGGCCCTGTCAAACCCAGCACCCCTCAGGCCAGCCCTGGCTCAGTTAAAGCCAGCACCCCTCAGCTCAGCCCTGGCTCTGTCAAAGCCAGCACCCCTCAGCCCAGCCCTGGCTCTGCCAAAGCCAGCACCCCTCAGCTCAGCCCTGGCTCTGTCAAAGCCAGCACCCCTCAGCTCAGCCCTGGCTCTGTCAAAGCCAGCACCCCTCAGCTCAGCCCTGGCTCTGTCAAAGCCAACACCCCTCAGCCCAGCCCTGGCTCTGTCAAAGCCAGCACCCCTCAGCCCAGCCCTGGCTCTGTTAAACCCAGCACCCCTCAGCCCAGCCCTGGCTCTGTCAAAGCCAGCACCCTTCAGCCCAGCCCTGGCTCAGTTAAACCCAGCACCCCTCAGCCCAGCCCTGGCTCTGCCAAAGCCAGCACCCCTCAGCCCAGCCCTGGCTCTGTCAAAGCCAGCACCCCTCAGCCCAGCCCTGGCTCTGTCAAAGCCAGCACCCCTCAGCCCAGCCCTGGCTCTGTCAAAGCCAGCACCCCTCAGCCCAGCCCTGGCTCAGTTAAACCCAGCACCCCTCAGCCCAGCCCTGGCTCAGTTAAACCCAGCACCCCTCAGCCCAGCCCTGGCTCTGCCAAAGCCAGCACCCCTCAGCCCAGCCCTGGCTCTGTCAAAGCCAGCACCCCTCAGCCCAGCCCTGGCTCTGTCAAAGCCAGCACCCCTCAGCCCAGCCCTGGCTCTGTCAAAGCCAGCACCCCTCAGCCCAGCCCTGGCTCAGTTAAACCCAGCACCCCTCAGCCCAGCCCTGGCTCAGTTAAACCCAGCACCCCTCAGCCCAGCCCTGGCTCTGTCAAAGACTGTGAGACATACATGCTGATCGCAGAGACCTAGACCTCCTCAAGTTCTGCGCACACACACACACACACACACACACACACACACACACACACACACACACACACACACACATTATTACACACGTGTATAAACACATTCTGCACTGTGCACATAAACCTGAAACATTATCAGAAATTAAGTGGGGTGGGGTTAATTTTGTAGTACCCTCTATCAATGCCTCCCTAATATATATATATATATATATATATATATATTATATATATATATATATATATATATATATATATATATATATATATATATATATATGCCTACACTCTGGCAGAGGATAAGTTCATTAGAGTTAACTGAACCTCCGATTGCATCCCAAATAAATGCTTGAAAGAGTTCAAGTAACAGACACATCTCAGCATCAACTATTCAGAGGAGACTGTGAATCAGGCCTTCATGGTCAAATTGCTGCAAAGAAACCACTACTAAAGGACACCAATAATAAGAAGAGACTTGCTTGGGCCAAGAAACACGAGCAATGGACATTAGACCGGCGGAAATCTGTCCTTTGGTCTGATCGGTCCAAATTTTTGATTTTTGGTTCCAATCACTGTGTCTTTGTGAGACGTAGAGTAGGTGAACGGATGATCTCTGTATGTGTGGTTCCCACAATGAAGCATGGAGGAGGTGTGATGGTGCGCGAGTGCTTTGCTTGCGACACTATCAGTGATTTGTTTAGAATTCAAGGCACACTTAACCAGCATGGCTACCACAGCATTCTGCAGTGATACGCCATCCTATCTGGTTTGTGCTTAGTGGGACTATCATTTGTTTTTCAACAAGACAATGACCCAAAACACAAATCCAGGCTGTGTAAGGGCTATTTGACCAAGAAGGAGAGTGATGGAGTGCTGTATCAGATAACCTGGCCTCCACAATCACCCGACCTCAACCCAATTGAGATGGTTTGGGATGAGTTGGACCACAGAGTGAAGGAAAAGCAGCCAACAAGTGTTCAGCATATGTGAGAACTCCTTCAAGACTGTTGGAAAAGCATTCCTCATGAAGTTGGTTGTGAGAATGCCAAGAATGTGCAAAGCTGTCATCAAGGCAAAAGGTGGCTACTTTGAAGAATCTCAAATATAAATATATTTTTTTGCTTACTACATGATTCCATATGTGCTATTTCATAGTTTTGATGTCTTCACTATTATTCTACAATGTAGAAAATGGTAAAAATAAAGAAAATTCCTTGAATGAGTAGGTGTGTCCAAACATTTGACTGGTACTGTGTATATATATACGTATATACATACGTATATACAGCATTAGCATTAGCATAAGCACCACATCCATATTATTGTGAGTGTGAGCTATGCATGTACAGCAACAGCCTGGCATGTGCAGGGGTCCGTTTGAGGCCTGGCAGAAGTTAAAGGTATAAACAGATGGAGATCCTCTAGCTAATGGCTTCTAAGGTCTCCAGGGGCCACTGGGGTTTTCATTTCAATGGTCCCTAAATATTCATAATCTTTTCTTCTCCTCCACTCTACCTTTATACCCGTATGGTGGAGTGTTTGAGGCTAGGAACCCTAAACTGGCAAAACAGAGAGAGATGGAGGGGAAACAAACTGTGGATGAACTAGTGAGTTGGCAGACAAAACACAGTGCCAACAATGTTCCTTTGTTTTGGGGTATTCTACTTATTCAGTCAAATATCAGGGGCCTCTTTCAAGACAGCCTTTGTCTGTGTAGTCGAACTCATTCTCCTGTTTGCCGTTCAGCTGTGGTCTGTGGGGCTAAGTTAAGAGAACCCATTGACATATCTGGATTAACATACATTAAGGGGTTAAATGGAAACGCCATCTTTGTGGTTAAAATGATGGAAGGGGCTGCAGTTTATTATACATCCAACTTCAAGCCATGAATGGCTAATAGCCAAAGCACTTCTTTACGTGCACTGATTCATGCGCTGGTTGAGTGAAGGACTATTTGTATTGGAGGTGGAAAGTTGTAGTTGTATATATGTGAATAAAATGTTTGTGCTCGACGAACTGGAAACACTAAAGATTCACTCTCTACCTAGAAGCATCCAGTCCGTGGGTGTTGCCATGGATAGGGAGGTTTCACAGGGGGTAAAATGTGAAACTGCAGTGCTGGGGAGTTGCATAGTGGGAAGCTGTGACTGGAACAGGTAGGATCCTGGGAAATGTGCGGAGTCAGTCTCCTCCTGTTCCCCTCTTTGTCTACCCCAGTCTCCCCCCCCCCCCTCCCCTGTTCTCACCCCCAAGCCCCGGGCAGATTATCCAGCCTGATCTTGACACTCCGCTATATTAATCCCCTCATATCCCCCCAATGAGGCCTAGGTGGGCTGCCTAACAATATACATTACTACCTAATCTTATTTTTTGGGGGCTCCTGAAAACAACCTGAAAGTGATTTTTTGGATGGCTCAGCAGCTGAAACCAGACGCCTGACAACAGTAAATCATTACAGGCTTGGTCCATATGTGATGTTGGGAGCCACAAAGATGGATTGCCAAGGGAGGGAAATTACAGCCAGGTTAAGGTTATGGGGAATGTATGGCGGAGAGGAGGAAACCAATATACATTCTATTGGCTGGTGTATTATGGGACAGGGATTCCAACACAAGCAATGGACTTAGTATGGATTCTTTCTCCGTTGGTATGATCCCTAAATGTTTTTTTTTCTTTTGCATAAAGATACTATTTTCAAGTTCAAGTTTGTTTAGTCGTCATTTAGGATCTATTCATTCAAACTGGCTAACCAGTTTTCACGGTCGGATGTCCAAAAAAGAATAATATTTGGCTGCAAAAAATATGCATATGTATGGATTTATTCAGTCAACTATACATCTTTACTACAAATTACTTCAGGTACTTCAGGTCAGGAACCACTGTCCTATATTCAGCAAATAGCATTCTATGGCTAATGTGTGTGAGTACAGTGTATACCTAGTTGCATCCCTTTATCTCCTGACACGATTCTGTCAGCATCATCTAACCGTACCCCAGTTCCCACAATCCATCTGGGCTGTCATCCCCACACTCAACTTAGTACATTTTTATTTGCATTGTAGTCTCTTTTTTTTATTGACTCTCTTGCACTGGCTCTATGTTCACTCACTGGACTATTCCCACACACTCACACACATACTACACTGACAACACACACACAATCACACACTGTCCCTCATCTTATGACAGGCAGCAATGTACAGTAGTGCGCTGCCAGCCCACAGCTCTCTGCATCCTCCCCCAACAGGACGGGTAGCCTACTCTCAACAGAGAGGTCTTTGAAACCTTGAATAAGGGTTACACATTTTGGGAAATGACACTCTCTAATTGTTTTATATTTTTTTACATTTTGTCAGGAAATGCAGCTCTGTCTCAGGTTCTGCTATTGTGCAGTGGTTGCACAGCCTTTCCTCTACAGGGAGCCAGGTTTTCCTGTGTCTACCCTTCTCAATGGCAAGGCTGGGCTTACTGAGCCTGTACTTTGTTAAGGTTTTTCTAAGGTTTTGATCAGTAACCATGGTCAAGTAGTTTGCCAAGGTGTACTGTCGATTTAGGGCCAGATAGCACTGCATTTTGCTTTGTGCTTATGCTTGTGTTTCCCAATAAGCAATGTAGTTTTGTTTTGATTGTGTTGTAATTTATTTTATTCTGATTGATTGGATGTTCTGGTCCTGAGGCTTCAGTGTGTTAGTAGAACAGGTTTGTGAACTCAGCCCCAGGACCAGCTTGATGATGGGACTCTTTTCTTTGCTCAGCTCTTGGCATTGCAGGGCTTGGTAATGATATGAGAGGGGGGTCACTGGGGGGTCACTTAGATGTTTCCAAAACTTAATTGCTCTTTTTTGAGTTTTTATTATTAGTGGATATAGGCCTAATTCTGCCCTGCATGCATTGTTTGTATTTTTCCTCTGGACATGTAGGAAAATCTTACAGAATTCTGCATGCAGGGTTTCAATGTGGTGTTTGTCCCATTTGGTGAAATCTTGTTTTGCAAGTGGACCCCACACCTCGCCATAAAGTGCCATTGGTTCAATGACACATTCAATTTGTTTTAGCCAAATTTTAATAGGTATTTCAATTAGAATTCATTGTTTTTATGGCATTGAATGCCCTTTGTGCTTTCTCTCCCAGTTCATTCACTGCCTCATTAAGGTGTCCAGTTGAGCTTATTTTTAAACCTAAGTAATTGTAGTGTGTACAGTACTCTATATATTTTGTACCAATTGAGAACTTTGGTCTAATTCCCTGAGATCTGGATCTTCTCTGGAAAATCATTATTTTAGTCTTTTTGGGGTTTACTGCCAGGGCCCAGGTCTGGCAGTACTGCTCTAGCAGGTCCAGGCTCTGCTGTAGGCCATGTGCTGTGGGTGACAGCAGGCATAGGTCATTTGCGAAGAGTAAGCATTTAACCTCTGAATTGTGGAGACTAACACCAGGGGCTGAGGATTTTTCTAGAATAGTGGCCAATTCGTTGATGTAAATATTACTACTCTCTCTCTTTCTCTTTCTTTCTCTTTCTCTCTCTCTCTCTTTTTCTTTCTGTCTCTCTCTCTGGCCATGCATGGCCACGCATGACTTCAACATCATCAAGTTTGCCGACGACACGATGGTGGTAGGCCTGATCACCGACGACAACGAGACAGCCTATAGGGAGGAGGTTAGAGACCTGGCAGAGACTCTCCCTCAGTGTCAGCAAGACTGACCATGGACTACAGGAAACAGAGGGCTGAGTACGCTCCCCTTCACATCGACAGGGCTGTAGTGGAGCGGGTCGAGAGCTTCAAGTTCCTCGGTGTCCACATCACTAAGGACCTATCATGGTCCAAACAAACCGACACAGGTATGAAGAGGCCACAACAACGCCTCTTCCCCCCAGAAGGCTCAAAGTATTTGGCATTGGGCCCTCAGATCCGAAAAAAGTTATACAGCTGCACAATTGAGAGCATCTTGACTTGCTGCATCACCGCTTGGTAACTGCTTGGCATCCGACCGTAAGGCGCTACAGAGGGTAATGCGTACGGCCAAGTACATCACTGGGGCCGAGCTTTCTGCAATCCAGGAGCTCTATACCAGGCAGAGCCAGAGGAAGGCCCTAAAAATTGTCAAAGACTCCAGCCACCCCAAGTCATAGACTGTTCTCTCTGCTACTGCATGGCAAGCAGTACCAGAGCGAGCACCCCTCAAGTCTTGGACCAAGCGGCTCCTGAACAGCTTCTACCTTCAAGTCATACAACTTCTGAATGGTTAATCAAATGGCTACCCAGACTGACTCTCTTGCACTGGCTCTATGCACACTCATTGGACTCTACACACACACTCACACACATACTACACACACACACACACACACACACACACACACACACACACACACACACACACACACACACACACACACACACACACACACACACACACACACACACACACACACTACATACGCTCATACACACAAAACACACACACATGCATATTGATGACATATTCACAGACTCTGGTATTACTCTGTTTATTATCTGTCCTAATTGCCTAGTCACTTTTACACCTACCTACATTACCAGTCAAAAGTTTGGACACACCTACTCAGTCAAGGGTTTTTCTTATTTTTACTATTTTCTACATTGTGGAATTATAGTGAAGACATCAAAATTCTGAAATAACACATATGGAATCATGTAGTAACCAAATATATTTTATATTTGAGATGTTTTAAAGTAGCCACCCTTTGCTCTGATGACAGCCTTGCACACTCTTGGGAGAAGACAGCTCAGTCCGGCCTCCATCATTATGGTTGCAATCCTTTTCATCATCGTCGTATCGTCTTGAGCCGCTGCCGTTATGGCACATGACACACAGCCTTTGTCCTTCGTCTCGTTCTAACTCTCTCTCTCTCTCTCTCTCTCTCTCTCTCTCTCTCTATCTCCCTCTCTCTCTTGCTTTTTCTCCCTCTCTGTCTTTATTTTTCTCTCTCTTTCCTCCTCTCTCTCTCTATCTTTCTCCCTCTCTCTCTCTTGCTTTTTCTCTGTCTTTATTTCTCTCTCTTTCCTCCTCTCTCTCTGTCGCTCTCTTTTTTCTCTCTCTATCTCTCTGTCTCTATCTCTCTGTTTTCTCTCTTTCTCTGTCTTTTAATCTTTCTCTCTTTCTCTCTCTCTCTCTCTCTCTCTTTATCTCTGTCTCTCTGTTTCTCTCTCTCTCTTTTTCTTTCTCTTTTTCTCTCTCGCTCTCTCTCTCCTTTTCTCTCCCTCTATTTTTCTCTCTTTCTCTCTCTGTCTCTTTTCATCTTTCTCTCGCTGTCTCTCTTTCTCTCTCTCTCGTTCTCTTTCTCTTTCTCTCTCTTTTTCTCTGTCTCTCTGTCTCTCTTTTATCTTTCTCTCTCTCTCTCTTTTTTCTCTGTCTCCCTCTCTCTCTCTCTCTCTCTCTGCATGCTGGGAGTGTTTGGTGCATGCTGGGAATTGTTTGAGCAAGGGAGTGTGTGTGTTGTGTAGAGTTAGATATTCAGAACTTTCTTTAGGTTTT
Source organism: Salmo trutta (assembly GCF_901001165.1). Lineage (NCBI taxonomy): Eukaryota > Metazoa > Chordata > Actinopteri > Salmoniformes > Salmonidae > Salmo > Salmo trutta. The sequence continues at coordinate 8,046,523 of NC_042958.1, forward strand.
CTCTTTCTTGGTGGCATTCTTTGTTTTCTTCTGTGCATGATTAAGGTTCTTATTTTATTTTTTTTGTGGTAGAATTAAGTATTTTATTTTCGTATCGAAATTACCCTGATTTTGGCGGGGATGGCAGCCCGAATGGGGATGCCGTCCCTGTCACTTCGGCACGGCTTTAGGTGTGTTACTGAAGCTACTGTCACAGTGGAGGAGTTTCTGGTCGCCGTGGGAGAGAAGGTAGGATATGAGAATGTTGCTTATGCGTCACGGATGAATAAAGCGGTGGTGGTTTTTCTTAAAGAAGAGCGTCTTGTTAATCGTATGGTTGAGCAAGGCGTACTTCTTAAAGAAATGTTTATAGAAGTTACGCCGCTTTTTTCTCCGTCAACAAGGGCAACGATTTCAAATGTACCGCCGTTTATTCCAAATGAGCTATTGGAGCACGAGTTATTGCGCTTTGGGAAGTTTGCAAGTTCAATTAAGGTTGTCCCGTTGGGTTGCAAACACCCGGTGTTGAAACAGGTTATGTCGTTTCGGCGACAGGTGTTTATGTTTTTGGACTCACCGGAGCAGACTTTGGAGTTAGCGTTTAAAGTCAAGTATGACATTAGATTGTATATGGCGTATGCTAGTACGGGTAGTCAACGGTGTTTTGAGTGTGGGGATGTTGGTCATAAGCGACATGCTTGCCCGAAAAGGGAGAAGGCAGAGGAAGGGGCAGGTGGTCCTCGTAACGCCTGGGCCAACTGATGTAGGGAGAGGTGGGCCGACAGTGGTTGAGCAGCCACAAGCACCTGCTGCTGAGGAACAAGTTATCCGTGTTGAGGGCACGGAATTGCAACTTGTGTTAGAGGGAAATGTTATGCAGCAGAACATTTTTGTTCTAGAAGGTAAGGATGGATCTGAAGAGCCAGTTCCTCAGACTGGTGAGGAGGTGCCCAGTATGAGTGCTGGGGTACAGGAGAGGGTTCATGTGGAGCTAGTCTCCCAGGTAGTGGAGGACATGCCCACTATGAGTAACGGAGTACAGGAGGGGGTTAATGTGGAGCTAGGCTGCAGCGGGGGCATTCGAGGAGGACGTGGGGATGCTGCTTTCTTTCGATACCCCGGAGCTGGGGGAGTTCAAGGAGGTGGGAAAGAAGGCCATGTACAGAGTATGTGTAAAGGTGTCCCATGCCTCTTCCCTGGAAGGGGTAAAATCGACAAGGTGGGCGGGTGTGCTTGGTCCAGGTGTCTCTCCAAAAGGCTGTTGGCGATTACTGTACAAACTGCCTATTGATAAGAGGACAGCTGACCTCCAATGGAGGATAATACACGGAGCTATAGCCACTAACATGCATCTGGTACACCTGGACCCTACTGTTGGGGAAGGGTGTCCATTCTGTGCTGAGTCTGAAACTCTGGCACATCTGTTTTTACAGTGTCCCAGGTTGGTCGGGATGATTGACCTGATCACTAATTGGTTCTCAACGTTGGGAGAGGTTTTTTCTTCCCAACTGTATATATTTGGGCCAAAGTACAGGTTCAGTCGAAAGGGTGTAGTTGTGTTGCTTAATTTTGTGTTAGGGGCAGCAAAATTAGCGATATGGAAGACCCGAAAGAACAGTATTCAGGGACAGGGATCTGTGGATGTGGTGGGAATGCTGGAGGGAATGTTGGCAGCAAGATTAAGGGTTGAGTTGCCTATTACAAACTGGTTAGCAATATTGATCAGTTTATGAGTATATGGGGTATTCAGAGGCTGTTGTGTTTAGTTACTGTGGAGGAGGAATTGGAGTTGTGTTTTTAATTGATGTGTAACTGTGGTTTTGTATGATTATTTATTGTGTGCTGGGCTCCTAGACCCAATAAAGATTATTTAAAACTCAAAAAACTCTCTCTCTCTTTCTCTCTCTCTCTCTCTCTTTCTCTCTTTTTATCTTTCTCTCGCTCTCTTTTTATCTTTCTCTCTCTTTGTCTCTTTCTTTCAAATTCAAATTCAAGCTGCTTTATTGGCATGAAAATCATTGCGTCAGTATTGCCAAAGCAACAATGTACAGTACAATATACAGTACATTGTAATACAATAATAAAGAATAACACATAATAATATAAAATGGTAGTAAATAATAATAATAACAAATAAAGTAACAATAATGTCATGGTAACTGTCATATAATAACTATAAAAAGCTAAACATGGGAAATGAAACTATAACTAATTTATAACTAACTGTCATCCTCACCATGACATCAGTACTACAACTACCATCATCATTACTGCTACTACTACTACCACCACCACCATCACTAAACTGCTATCATTACCATCACCCTACTACCCGTATCACTACTGTTTGGGTTAATAATCACAGCAACAATAATAATAGTAATAACAATAATACAATAATACTAATAGTAACTAAGTTATGCAGATAGTATTATTCAGTGTCCTTCAGGCTGTGGCAGGCAAATACATATGTGGCTGCAATAAGAGCCATTGCTCCTTTGCCCATGAGTATTTTTAGTTTTTCCTCTGGGTTTAATAAGTTAAAATTTGAAATAAATGTAGTAATTTCTGTGAATAATGAATCTCTTTGTGAGGAATGTTTATCACAGTAAAGGAGAAAGTGCATCTCTGTCTCTACCTCCCCTGTCGTTCAGTGACCACATACACACTCCTCTTTAGGTAGCCATGTCTTTTTATGTCTGCTGGTTTCTATTACCAATCGGTGGTCACTCAGCCTGTACTTGGTAAGGATCTGTCTCTGCCAGGTGATCACTCAGTCTGTACTTGGTAAGGATCTGTCTCTGCCAGGTGATCACTCAGCCTGTACTTGGTAAGGATCTGTCTCTGAATCATGTCTCTGACAGAGTAGAGATAATCAGCCAATTCATATTCTCTGTTTAGGTCCAGATAGCAATTTAGTCGGTTTTGGGATTTTGTTTCATTTTTCCAGAGTTGTAAATGTGAGTCCTTTGATTGGTTCATGATTTTTTTTATTTGAATTATTTATTTTGAAGCAGTGCTGGTGTCAGCTTGGTTGGTTAGGTCCAACACCAGCTGACTGAGAGGGTCCGTTTCTGGGCTCATCTCTTGGGTTTGAAGTGCTAAATTGCAGACTTGAATTTGGACTTGAAGTTAGATGTAGCCAAAATTTTAATTATCTTTTCTGTATTTTCATTACCACTGGGAAAGCGGCCCAATTCTGCCCTACATGCATTAGTTGGTGTATTTCTTTGGACTTGTAGAATTTTACGACATAATTCTGCATGTAGGGCTTCAATTGGATGTTTGTCCCACATTTTAAAGTCCAGTTTATTGAGCTAAAGGTAGGATTACACTATCAAAAATGTTCTAATTGGATGTTGATTTTGAATAATTTCATTTTTATTGCATACAATGCTCTGCGTGCTTTTTCTTTGAGTGCATTCACTGCCATATTAAAGTTTCCTGATGCAGATATAGTCAGACCAAGGTATGAGTCTGTTTTTGTGTTTGTGTGGTATTGTTCAGGGTGAATTTATATTTGTGTTTCTGACATCTGGGTTTTTTCTGGAAAATCATAATTATCGGGGGTTTTTTATGCCAGGGCCTAATTGTGAAAATATTGCTCTAGAATGTTCTGTTGAAACCTTCTTCAGTTGGTGATAGAAGAACCAAATCATCAGCATATAGCAGGTATTTTACCTCTGTGTCAAATAATGTGAGTCCTTGGGCTAGAGGATGGTCCAACATGTCTGCTAACTCATTGATATACATGTTGAAAAGGTTTGGACTCAAACTGCAGTCTTTTCACACACCTCAACGTTCTGAAAATAATTATGTTCTTTGGTTTTAGATTTTTATTGCACACTTGTTTTCTGTGTATACAGATTTTATTACGTCATACACTTTACCACAAAGCACACTTTGGAGAATTTTGTAGAATAGCCCATCGTGCCAAATAGAATCAAATGCTTTTATAAAGTCAATAAAGCAAGCAAAGATTTTGCCCTATTTTTTTGAGGGTGGACGTGTTTATTAATTAGTGTGTACAAAATGTGTATATATGGTCAGTAGCGCGATGGTTGGGGAGAAATCCAATTTCACATTTACTTTTTTCATGTAGAAAAGTTTGAGTTCTTGAAATCAAAATGCTACAGAAAACATTTCCCAATTTGCTGTTAACGCAAATTCCCCTGTAAGTATTTGTCTCCACTTTTGTAGATAGGGGAGATGAGCCCCTGGTTCCACACATCAGGAAAGCAGACAGAAGTTAATAGCATGTTGAACAATTTAACCACAGCATTTTGCAACTCAGGTGTGCTGTTTTTCAGCATTTCATTTCTGATGTTATCTAGACCACAAGCCTTCTTTGGTTTTATAGATTTGAGCTTTTCATTACATTCTTGTTGGGTTATTGGGTAATCTAATGGATTTTGGTCATTTTAATGATTGATTCAAGGATGTTCAATTTTTCTTGAATTTCTAATTGGTTATGTTGTAAGTCTTTTTGTGGGATGTTTTTGTATAGATTATCAAAATAAGTTTGTCTTGTTCTTGTGGCTTTGTCTTGCTAAATTTCTTGCGTTTCAGTGTATGTTTATACTGTTTCTGTAACGATCGTCTGGAAGAGGGGACCAAGATGCAGCGTGGTAAGTGGTCATAATGATTTTTAATGAGACACTTCAAAAACAAACAGGGAAAACAAAAGCCAACAGTTCTGCCAGGTGAACACACAAGACAGAAAACAACTACCCACAAAACCCCAAAGGAAAACAGGTTGCCTAAGTATGATTCCTAATCAGAGACAACGATAGACAGCTGCCTCTGATTAGGAACCCTACTCGGCCCAAAACAAAGAAATACAAAAACATAGAAAAAGGAACATAGAACGCCCACCCAATGTAACACCCTGGCCTAACCAAAATAAAGAACAAAAAACCCCTCTCTATGGCCAGGGCGTTATAGTTTCAGAGTTTCAAAGTATTCATAGTGCAGCTCTGGGTTGTTTTGCTGCTTATGTTTTTCATTTGATATTTGTCTTAAGTGTTTTGTAATTGTTTTACATTTGTTATCAAACCATTTTTGGGGGGTTTCTGAATTTGCATCTGTTTGGTTTCCTCAAAGCCGAATTGACACCTCTCTCTCTTTCTCTCTTTCTGTCTTTCTCTGTCTCTCTCTGTCTCTCTTTCTCTCTTTCTCTTTCTCTCTTTCTCTGTCTCTCTCTCTGTCTCTCTGTCTCTCTCTCTGTCTCTCTCTCTGTCTCTCTCTCTCTGTCTCTCTGCTCTCTGCTCTCTGTCTCTCTCTCTCACTCTCTCTGTGTCTCTCTCTGCAGACAGGCAGCAGGCTTTGACGTTGACTGAAGGATGGCAGTAATGATAGTGTATTTCACAACCTATAATATGGCAAGATGAAGACTAAGGATGGGAACAGCGTACGGAGCTCAATAACTTTCTTTTTAAAAGTCAACCACTGACCCTTTGAGAATGGGGTCATGGCCAGGGTCTGCCATTATCAACGGTGACCCTGGAGGAATAAGGGTTAAGTGCCTTGCTCAAGGGCACATCTATAGATTTTTCATCAAATTCATAAAATAAGATTAATAAAAAATAATAATATATATATAAAAATAAACATGTTTTACTCCATATACAAACTTATAGATGAACAACAACTTAAAGACGCACAAAACAATGACTACAACTCATATGCCCAGACCCGCATTCTCACACCCCCACACCTAGTGCCTGCATTATTGTTTGCTACTTGGCCTTAAATTGTATAAATTCGTTTTTTTTTTCTTCAGTCGCTCACATTATTTCAAAATGTCAATAATAAATCATTAGATTGTGTTATTGATGGCGGATTGAATGATTTCCACGTTTTTAGTAGACATTGTTTCAAGATGAGTGATGAGAAGAGAATCGTCCAGCCCACTTATACAAGCTTGGGGATTCAAACTAGCAACCTTTCCTGTTACTGGCCCAACGCTTTAACCGCTAGGCTACCTGCCGCCAGATCACATGACTGTAGATCGTATACTGTAGACACTCGTCAGACAGTAATAACCAACACCATTCCCAATCTGCACTCTTCACACTTCACTTTAACCCTTTTTTTATTTGATCTATAACAATAGGATTAAACGTGAGGTAAGGATTACCCATACTGCTTTGCATTGAGGTGAGTGTCAACTTGGTCTAAAGTTCAACGATTATGTCAACTTTGACTCCCACATGACCGAGAGGTAACCTCATCCTGGCGATGTCACTGTGATTTGGGGTCCATTGTCCAAGCAAAAACCTTGACGAGCGCTGTTCAACCTATCATGTATCAGATGTCTCTGTAATTTGGTGCTTTGGAAACACTTTCAAAGTCACAGTGCGACACAACGAACTGTACCAGACAGAAAACAAAAGACAATCGTTACATGAGAGAGAACAATCACTCTTTGAATAATACGGCTGTATCATCAACAATGATGTATTGTCCACCATCGAGATATAGAGCTATACTGAGCAACTACTTGAATGCTATTTTAATTCAGAAAGTATGAACTAGAGCTGCTGCACTAGAGTCAAGCTGAGGATAAAAGAGGACATTGGATAAGAGGATCTACCGTACTGTACAATCTATTTGTTCTATATCTAGATCTTGGTTGGCCAGTCTCCTGAATGTTATGAAAAGCTGGTGTCTTCATCCCACATTTCTCTGTCTTCTGCAGCTGAATGCTGATGATGTTTTTCATGAGACACTGTAGAAGGAACATTAGGCCTGATTTAAAATACAGACGCTTTGATTCAAACACAGACAGCCTCTCCAGCAGCAGCCAAACAAGAGAAACTGAGAGACAAACACCAGCAAACAACATAGAAGATTTGATGACTAGGATAGTCTACTATCCGTGCAACTGTTCACAGATATTTCAGTCATGGACTGAATTATTCACGCGACCAAATACACTGGACTGTATAGGAATAATACAGCTATAGTTTCACCTCTGTAGGGACTGTAGACCTTACCGTGAATGCTTACTTACAAGCCGTTATCCAACAACGCAGTTCAAGAAATAGAGTTAAGAAAATATTTGCTAAATAAACTAAAGTAAAATAAAATGTAACACAATATGATTGCTTAACAATAACGAGGCTATATACAGGGGCTACCGGTACCAAGTCAATGTGTGGGGGGGTACAGGTTAGTCGAGGTCATTTGTACATGTGAGTAGTAGCAGTGTAAAACAAAGGGGGGGGGGGGATCAACGTAAATAGTCCATGTGGCCATTTGATGAATTGTTTAGCAGTCTTATGGCTTTGGGGTAGAAGCTGTTAAGGGGCTTTTTGGACCAAGACTTGGCTCTCCGGTACCACTTGCCATGTGACAGCAGAGAGAACAGTCTTTGATTTGGGTGACTGGAGTCTTTGACAATTTTTTGAGCCTTCCTCTGACACAGCCTAGTATATAGGTCGTGGATGTCAGGAAGCTTGGCCCCAGTAATGTACTGGGCCGTACGCACTGCCCTCTGTAGCGCCTTACAATTGGATGCCGAGTAGTTGCCATACCAGGCGGGGATGCAACCGGTCAGGACGCTCTCGATGGTGCAGCTGTAGGATTTTTTTAGGATGTGGGGAACCAGATAAAACTATAGGTTCACCTCTATGGGGAATGTACAGGAATAATACAACTATAGGTTTACCTCTATAGGGAATGTACAGGAATAAAACAGCTATAGATTCACCTCTATAGGGAATGTACAGGAATAATACAGCTATAGGTTTACCTCTATAGGGACTGTACAGGAATAATACAGCTATAGATTCACCTCTATAGGGAATGTACAGGAATAATACAGCTATAGGTTTACCTCTATAGGGACTGTACAGGAATAATACAGCTATAGATTCACCTCTATAGGGACTGTACAGGAATAATACAACTATAGATGTACCTCTATAAGTTAAAGTACAAGGAGCAACCATGAAAAGGACCATAGTGTTGGATATACATACATGACGCAGGCTGGCCAAACTATACCTGCAACTTGGCCAACTTGTTCTAACCCACTGGCCGTCCCAATGTGTTGGAGTGTGGTTATTTAGAGGTGATTAACCAGTGGGGTAGAATGGGGGAAAACAATGGACCTGGAAGGTGAGCCTCATCCTCCCGGCACTCTGGGATCTCCCGGCAGGAAGAAGTCCGTCTCTCAGAGCCGTGTGACAGCCCGGGTCATGTGACCTGGGTTTGGCAGATGAGGAAGTGTTGACAGAAAGCTGATACCTTATGATACATTGTGAACAACCCCCCCCCTAAATTTCTCTTGCCGTGTCTCTTTCCTGGAGCTATGCGCCAGCAGTGATTGTCCCCCTGGTCTCTGGGTCCCCATGGTGGAAGCTCACCCCAGAGCCCCGAGACACAAATAACACACTGACGAGGAGCAAGGAGTCGGCTTACCCACAAAGCCCAAGGGAAAGTTCCACACACACATACACACACACACACACACACACACACACACACACACACACACACACACACACACACACACACACACACACACACACACACACACACAGACCTGGTGGTATCCAACATGTTAACGGATGAGATTGCCACAGACAACCTGAGCCATTACAGACACCCAGCCAGGGCTGTGTTGGCATACATGGACGAATCATGATATTGATACAGAGAGCACTGCCCAGACCACCTCTCACTAACTCTCCTCTCTTCACCTTCCCAGCAAGCTAACTCTCCTCTCTCCACCTACCCTCCAGCTAAGTCTCTGAGTCCCCCCCCCCCTCCAGCCTCTTGGGCATGCACCTGCTCCCAGCACCTCCAACTCCTCCAGCACCTCCATCACCCAGAGGGTTGCGTTGTGGCCCTAAGGGCCCTGGGAGGGCCTCTCCACAGCCCTGCAGCCTGTGTGTTATTCATCCACTGTCCTTTTGTCAGGAGCCATGCCAATTATGGTCCAACAAACACACGGCAGGGCCCAAAGAAACAACCTCCACCGCCTCACTAAAGTCAATTAGTAATATTAGGAATGTGGTGCTCATCATTTTCAGTCAATTTTCTGTTGCTAATAAGATTATGAAACAATGCTGCCAGTCAAACAGCAGTGACTGGTTTCAAAAAGGGAATCGTTTCCATTGTGTTATTTTCCTCCTGATAATCAAGCCGCTGGTTTATTAAAAATGAAAATAGCATCGTGTGGCAGCGATGTTTAATTACATATTAGATATACTGTGCCGTGTTTACATTGTTGCTGGAAATGTGCAGTTATTACAAATGATATTGGATAAATGGGGAAAATGTAACGAGGTACGCAGAGCTTTAGAGTGATAATGAGGTATGTACAGATTTAGAGTTAGCTTATCAGAGCAACAAGGCACATTTATAGTGAACACTATTCATTAATCGCTTATTCATTAATAACAATCATAATAATAAACAATAATAACAAATGATCCTTTGTGAAGCTGTAAATCCATTTGTAGTCAAAGCCTGCTTCGACTATCAGCCTGGGGTGGGTGTATGCCTCTGCCTTGCATGGAGCTGGACTTTGTCTCTCCTCCCCTTTCCCCCTCTCCTCTAGGGGAGTGACAGTGTCTTTGTGGTGGTGATGGCCAGGAGAGGGCAGGCACACTGTATTTAATCTCATTTGAATTAATATACTGTGGATATGGCCTCTCTCTCTCTCTTCTCAGTGTGAGGTGGAGCTGTGAGAAGCTGTGGCTGTCAGAGGCTGCTACGTGAGCCTGGACAGAAAGCCTGTCCATCTGTCTGTCTCTTCTCTGCACTAATACTGCTAGCATCACAATCCATGATAAGGACAGGAAGTGTCGCTGCTGGTCAAAACACATCTGATGTCCGTCCGAATAATCTGATTCATCCATGGGTATACAGGTAGTACAAGTAAGCTAACACATGGCAATCTGTGTTAACCCTATGTTCAGTTCATTCACTTATTCAATCTAACCCTCAGCAGCACTGAGACCAAACAAAGACTCGTAAATGTGGACTGAAATATGATGGAAAATAATGCAACAGTATAAAACTAGTTTTCCTGCAGTCAGATAGAGCAACATATAGATAACTTCCTGTTTGTTGTGACTGTTAGCTAGATCCATCAGAAAGGAAGTGAGAGACACAACCTCCTCTCCCAAGTCCCTTTGCTATAGTTTCATTGTTGGACAATGGAATCTAGCTAATGCGTTTAGTCACTGTCCCAGCACTTTGCTCTTGCTCTCTGTGTGAACCTTGTGGGAATCTGTTTTGTGAGGACAAACTGTTTCGTGGGTACCTGACTGCTTTGTAAGTACTGTCTGAGCTAAAGGGAAAGTGTTCTAGTCATGTGTCTTGGGCCAGCTGAGACCAGACTACCACTCTCTCTCTCTCCCATACGGAAATCCTCACGCCTGCCTGCCCAGAGACCCGGCGGCTGACTTTATTAGATATCGATTTAAATCCCATCTCTGTTCAATCTGATCTGAGGCCGGGTTTCTTTCTCTCCAGGCCTCTCTCTGTGCTTTTCTCTTCCTCTCTCTCTCTGCCCCTTCCCCTCTCTCACTCTCTCTCTCTGCACTCCCCCAGAGGGGCCCTCTGGTGTTGAATAGGCCCCTGGACACCACAGCCCCTGCCCAGACGCCTCTCCTCTGTGTTAATGAGCCGCTGCCTGCACTAGTCGCTAACCGGGGCTAGCTAGCCCCACTGATGAAATGTAAATGGGTAGTACATTTGCAGACACTGGGGGGAAACTGGCAGGTAATGTCCTCCACCGTCTCTCCACATCCTTTCCACCCGCCCACCCTGATGGACAGGCCCGCCTCCCGCGTTCGGATCTCTGAGTCACGGCCCAGTACCCAAGTACGAGGGGGCCCCAGTGGGCCCCAATGCAGCGCCTGGCTGGGGTGACAGTGGGGACACTGACGCCCACCACTGGTGGTGGCTGGGTCTTCCTTGCTGCTCTCAACTGGTCCATTAATTCCACTGAACCCTCAGAGAAAATGAATGTAATAACAGGGGGGTGGATGGAAGACAGTGAAAGGGGGGTGTCGATATCCATACACAGACGTGTTATGTTATCCCCACCAGTGTGAGGATGGACTGCTCCACCTATTTCAGCCAATGGATTCCCTGGCACGGAAGGTTGGGGGGGGGGGGGGGGTGTTAGAGGGCGAGTAGCGAGTCCAATGATGTAAACGCTACATTTATTATTCAGTCAGGTTCATTTCAATGAACACAGAGGGGCCTGGGCTAATCACACAATCAAAAAGGCATGAACACACCACAGCCATTATTAGTATTAAGAGCTGTCATCGTCTTTCTGGTGGGAATTGTAATGAAGCATTTCAAGATGTAGAGAGGCTTTGACATGGCTCAATTAGGATATGAATTGTCTCTTCTCCTCTGTGGTGAAGGTGGAGTCGAACAGAACAGTGTGGCCCTTTCCAGTGTTCTGGAGAACAATGCAACATTAAGTTGGAACCTAATCTGACGACAACAAGCTCTTTAGTTGAAGCACTTATCCCCTCATCTCACCTTTACAGGGCGGGGTAGGATACTATTGGACACATTAGCATCACGATGGAGCCAAATCTTATAACTATCCTGTAACTTGATATAAGCATGTGTAATTCAAACCTTTACATTCCAAGATGGCGTAGCAGTCGGACGTGTGTTGTGTTTGTCTTTGTCTTATCCCGTGTAAATAGCCGTTTTTTTTCTTTTTTCTCATATACATTTTAATCTCACTTTCTATCTACGAACTAAATATACTTTCCTGAAACCCACCTCACCCAATGTGGTACGGATCTGCTATTTATATTCCTTATAACTGGAACCTCCATCAGAAGCTAGCCAGCTAGCCAGCTACTAGTCTTTGTTAGCCACGGCTAGCGGTCTTCACCTATAGCTCGGACACCACCAGCTTTAGCTCGAGCAATACATGCCAGTCTGCACAGCGCGATATCAACCCAGAGCATATCGGACTGCTTCTCTCTACCACATCACCGGATTCCTGCCCCTCTGGAAAATTACACTGGATCATCGCAGGTAGCTAGCTGCTACCGAGTGGCTACTGTTAGCTAACGTCTCTGTCCCGAAGCAAGCACCAGTTAGCCTTGAGCTAGGCTCATATACCAGCTAATTCTAGGGCTACAATACCTCTTTTGCCAATTGGCCTGGCCCCTATATTGTCGACACGGAGCCCCGCCGATCCATCACGACTGGTCTGCCGACATAATCGCCCGATGTGGTCTCAACAGGCTTTCCAGTTGCGATGTCGCCGAAGACCCATCTCTTTGCCCCGGCCCGCTAGCTTTCTAAACGCCGTGTCTCCTGCTCGCCTAGCGTAGTACTGACTACTGAACGGCTCCCTGACTCACCTATTGCTGTTCTTTGGACTCTATGATCACTCGGCTACACAGCTGATGCCCCCTGGACTGTTTCAATAACACGGTACCTCATTTTGTTTATCTGTCGGCCCCAGCCTCAAACTCAGGTCCTGTATATACCTAACTGACCCGCTCTACCCATTCATCGCCATTTACCTGTTGTTATCTTAGCTCTCCCGATCAACACCTGTGACTCTCTCTCTAATGTCAATATGCCTTGTCTACTGCTGTCTCGGCTAGTTCTTGTTGTTTTATTTCACTGTAGAGCCCTCAGCCCCGCTCACCTTGCCTTAGATAGCTCTTTTGTCCCACCCCCACACATGCGGCAACCTCACCTGGCTTAACTGGTGCCACCAGAGACTGAACCTCCACTGTACTCACATCCTACCATACCCTTGTCTGTACATTATTCCCTGAATCTATTGTACTACGCCCAAAAATCTGCTCCTTTTATTCTCTCTTCCCAACGCACAAGACAACCACTTCTTATAGCCTTTAGCCGTACCCTTATGCTACTCCTCCTCTGTTCCTCTGGTGATGTAGAGGTTAACCCAGGCCTTGTAGACCCCAGCACCACACCTGTTCCCCAGGCGCTATCATTTGTTGACTTCTGTAACCATAAAAGCCTTGGTTTCATGCATGTTAACATCAGAAGCCTCCTCCCTAAGTTTGTTTAATTCACTGCTTTAGCACACTCTGCCAACCCTGATGTCCTAGCCATGTCTGAATCCTGGCTTTGGAAGGCCACCAAAAATTCTGACATTTCCATCCCCAACTACAACATTTTCAACCAAGATAGAACTGCCAAAGGGGGCGGAGTCACAATCTACTGCAGAGATAGTCTGCAGAGTTCTGTCATGCAATCCAGGTCTGTGCCCAAACAGTTTGAGCTTCTACTTTTAAAAATCCACCTTTCTAGAAATAAGTCCCTCACTATTGCCATTTGCTATAGACCCCCTCAGCCCCCAGCTGTGCCCGGACTCCATATGTGAATTGATTGCCCCCCATTTATCTTCAGAGTTTGTACTGTTAGGTGACCTAAACTGGGATATGCTTAACACCCCGGCTGTCCTACAATCTAAGCTAGATGCCCTCAATCGCACACAATTTATCAAGGAACCTACCAGGCACAACCCCAAATCTGTAAACACGGGCACCCTCATAGATATTTTCCTGACCAACCTGCCCTCTAAATCCACCTCTGCTGTCTTCAACCAGGATCTCAGCGATCACTGCCTCATTGCCTGTGTCCGTAATGGGTCCGCGGTCGAATGACCACCTCTCATCACTGTCAAACGCTCCCTAAAACAATTCAGCGAGCAGGCCTTTCTAAATGACATGGCAGGTTATTGACCTCATCCCCTCAGTAGAGGATGCCTGGTTATTCTTTAAAAGTGCTTTCATCACCATCTTAAATAAGCATGCCCCATTCAAAAAATGTAGAACTAAGAACAGATATAGCCCTTGGTTCACTCCAGACTTGACTGCCCTTGACCAGCACAAGAACATCCTGTGGCGTACTACATTAGCATCGAATAGCCCCTGCGATATGTAACTTTTCAGGGAAATTAGGAACCAATATACACAGTCAGTTGGGAAAGCAAAGGATAGCTTTTTCAAACAGAAATGTGCATCCTGTAGCACAAATTCCCAAAAGTTTTGGGATGCTGTAAAGTCCATGGAGAATAAGAGCACCTCCTCCCAGCTGCCAACTGCACTGAGGCTCGGAAACACTGTCACCACCGATAAATCCATGATAATCAAGAATTTCAATAAGCATTTTTCTACAGCTGGCCATGCTTTCCACCTGGCTACCCCTACACCGGCCAACAGCTCTGCACCCCTAGCAACTTGGTTAAATAAAAGCTAAATAAAAATATAAAAAAATATTGTTATTTATTTTTTCTCATTTGCACCCCAGTATCTCTACTTGCAAATCATCATCTGCACATCTATCACTCCAGTGTTAATGATAAATTGTAATTATTTCGCCACTATGGCTTATTTATTGCCTTACCTCCGTAATCTTATTACATTTGCACAAACTGTATATAGATTTTTCTATTGTGTTATTGACTGTACGTTTGTTTATCCCACTATCTCTGTGTTGTTGTTTTTTGTCGCACTGCTTTGCTTTATCTTGGCCAGGTCGCAGTTGTAAATGAGAACTTGTTCTCAACTGGCCTACCTGGTTAAGTAAAGATGAAATAAAATGTAAAAAATAATAATAATACAGATCAAAATTCAAGTTACTGTACAAAGTACTTGGTGTGTTTTTAGGTTGGATTTGGATTTCACCCATGGGAATGTATCTTGTGTAATCGTATGTTCTGTCTTGGGCTGTAAAACCATATTGTCTCGTTCTAATTTGTCTCATACACTGTACTGTGTTTTAAGACAGATCGGTGAAGGGGTAAATGGGCTGACTGGGTGAGGTGAATTAACCATCAGATTAGATAGATGCCCAATTCTAATCCCTTCCTGTCTCCTCGACTCCTTGATACCATGTTTCCACAGGTTCTGGATCAGCGCTCCAGTAGATAGCTGAGGCCATCAAAGTACATTTTTTACGTTTTGTACAGGTTTCCCATAGTTCTCCTGGGCACAGAGTGGGGAGTCTTCTGGGTGCTAGCTCAGGGCTAAACCAAGCCAATCTATATGGAAAAAGAGACTTTAAAATGTAAGTGAGCTCATGTCCAAAGAGGGGAGGTGGGAAGTGGTGCTTGGAGCAATGTGTGAGGGGGTCAGGGAAGGGGGGTACTTTTGGAGAGTAAAACAAAAGAAGAAATAAAATCTAGCAAATACTGTTGAATATGGTCATTAGAATTACAGGCTTGGGGTTAGGCTTGCTGGAAGATCCACTTGCATCCAAGTTGCTGTCTCCTGGCAGAGGCAACCAGGTTCAAAATGTGCCAATACTTTGGGCCCCTATCTTTTCAAGAAAAATAAATATGACTTGTTAAACAAAATCTCTTTCTCTGAGCAATTGTACTAGTATAAAATAATATCAATTTCACAAAAGAAATAGCAGAAAATACACCTCAGAATTTGTATTACTTATTTTATAGTCTTTTTAGTTCATCTTTATCGAGGGATCCAATAATTTGGGACCTGACTGTACATATTCCCTTTAAATGCACACGTACACACATCACCGCCGTCACCGCCGTCACCGCCGTCACCGCCGAAAACCCCCAGCTCAAAAGTCTTTGGGATGATTTGATTTGTGGTGCTATCTGAAAGCGGCCTCATCGTGCTAACAAGATTAAGCAGAGCCCCTGTCTGTTTCTTGCGCTGGAAATTTGCTAGGTGATTAAAACTGTCTTTCTGCTGGAACACCGAGACTGGGGCTAGTGGAATGGTTGCCAGGTAACAAGACATGACTCCTGTTTGATATAGCTACATAGGCAAAACCTAGACGAACAACAGTACAACATCATCCCTCTTGCCCAGGCAGGCAACAAAAGGCTTTTATTCACGTTTCTCTCTCTGCTACTGTGCTGCTGTACTGTACTGCTCACAAAGAAGACGACCAGGCAGAATGGTTCCCTCATGGTTCTCATAATGAGAAAGAAAAATCATACGTAGGGAATATGTGTGATTTAAACTAGGACAGAACAAACAAATGTAATCATTTGGTGGTCTTTTATCTCTCCGACCTTCAAAGCCTGTTTTGGTCTGCAGGAATTCAGAAGCTATTCCACAGGTCTTTTCCTCTTAGTCCTAAACTCTGTCTCCTATGTAGGAAGGCAAGTGAGCCACTATCAGCTTCTTCAACTTCCACTTTACCAGGGGAAGGAAGGACAGAGTATTCATTTTTCATTCGTACACTGTATTTACTCAATTGGATTATGTATGCATGGGAGCCCTAATGAAGGTTTAAAAATGCAATTTTTGCTTAAGCAAAAAACAAGATTTTTTTTGATAAATGTTTCTATTAGTGAATAAATGGAGAATCAACAGACTTAGAAAATGGCTTTATTCTGGCCTTGAAATTAGGCCATCAATCACTATTTCTCTGTGCTCTTTCTCACACCCGCCCCCCCCCCACACTAGAGGTCTAAGAAATACAACACTGGAGGTCTAAGAAATACAACACTGGAGGTCTAAGAAATACAACACTGGAGGTCTAAGAAATACAACACTGGAGGTCTAAGAAATACAACACTGCAGGTCTAAGAAATACAACACTGGAGGTCTAAGAATACAACACTGGAGGTCTAAGAAATACAACACTGGAGGTCTAAGAAATACAACACTGGAGGTCTAATAAATACAACACTGGAGGTCTAAGAATACAACACTGGAGGTCTAAGAAATACAACACTGGAGGTCTAAGAAATACAACACTGGAGGTCTAATAAATACAACACTGGAGGTCTAAGAATACAACACTGGAGGTCTAATAAATACAACACTGGAGGTCTAAGAAATACAACACTGGAGGTCTAAGAAATACAACACTGGAGGTCTAAGAAATACAACACTGGAGGTCTAAGAATACAACACTGGAGGTCTAATAAATACGCAAAAATGA